>NC_044191.1:14117227-14417227 GCF_900880675.1 Sparus aurata
TTCTCTTTACAATGCATTTACATTTTCTTTAATGCACGGCCCTATTCACAGCCCTTGAATTTAAAAGGCAACAAAGGCAAACAACTAGGACAGCATCACTGTCACCACTATTAATAGAAGTTTCTCTGCAGCGTATATTGTTAATGGTTAGAGAGGAAGAGCCAAACGGAGGAGGATACGAGGAGGGATACGACGTATATTAAAGACAGAGGGGGCAGCTGTGGGTGTAATGCTGTTCCAGATAGGCAATGGCAGGTCGAGGCCTGGACTCGTCAGACACATCTCCATATGAATGGAGCTCTGTGCCACTCTAAACACTACATATGCATTTGTAATGCAGCTCAAACATAGGACTGGGAATTCATCCACAGCCACATACGAGTGTGTGTGTGTGGTTAAGCAGGTGCTCTCAGGACAAATAGTAATCAATCTGAATTCAACTAGTCCTGAGTCCACCTGGCACACACAGCATATCCACCGATCACACATCCATGAATAGGACGGGTCATTTTTTTGAGCATCCACCGAGCCATGTAATGCAAATAACAAAGGAAGCGGAGCTATGATAACTAGCTGTCCACCCCTCTAATTACAGATGTTAAGGAGTGACGTTATGATGTCTAAATTAGTTTTTCACAGCATGCCCTTCCATGGTTGAATTATAAAAGAGAAAATCTCCAGCAGTGCAGGCCTGTCTGTCTTCTTGTGTCTCCCTGTCTGTTGGTTGATCCATGATCTCAGACTGGAACAGGGCAGCTTACAGAAAAGCTGGGAGCTGACTGACAGCTTAAGTCAAAAACATGAAATATGTTATGTTTCAGCAACTCCCGACAGACGACACCCTGGGGAAGGATAGTTAACTTTAATGGTTTGTTTAGTTTGGAGACGTGCATGTGTGTGTGTGAGTGTGCCCGACCCTGAATGTGTTTATTTTGAAGCGTGGGGGCATTAAAATTGCAACGGGGCTGTGTGGGCTGGTGACTTCACGCTCAGTTAATTGGCCAACTTGGTTATTTCCGTGCAACACTCACTTCCACAGGCAGACCTGGATCTACCACATATACAGAAACACACACCTGCTAAATGGTGAGTCTAAACATAAAGTCTGCCTTTGCCAGATGCTAGTTTCTCCTTCCAAGTTTGAATGCACAGACAGGTAGCTTCCATGAGCATACTGCTGAAAAAGGACACTCCTGCTGTGCGCAGATAAACACTTTGAAGAGGAACAATGTAATGTAATCTGTTGGTGTTCAAATGACAAGAAACTTCTAGCCTGAAATACGTTACATAAAAAGACAAAAGACAACCACCACAGCCAAACAGCTTCCTTCTAGTTGCAAAAAAAGTGCTTTATGGATCCAAAGCTCCCGCTGGGGAACTTTCATTCATTCACCATGAAAGGCATGCAGCACATTTACTTTTCCAAGACTGCAACATTTTCTGCAAAATGACATATCTGAGTTCTAAACGGTGCGAGCAGTTTCTCTGGAAACTCTATCAGACTTGATGGGTAAATAGCTTTTCAGCAGAGTAATATAACGTGCATGGATGACTGTGTGCACATAAAGCAGGAAGAAATGGTAACCGCACACAGCGACAGAAATGAGAAATAACACCATTACGTCTCCTCAGCAAAACACAGAGAGCCATAATGGAATAATCTGCTAAACACATTAACTAAACATTATACTGTCACAAGGTGGTTGATATGCTATTAACTACTACCACTATTACTGAACTGTGGGGCAGTGTGACCATCGATAGGGGTTCTGTTGCTGCAGACGTGGAAGTCCTCAAGGATTTATACACACACACACACATACACACTTCAGTTTATTAGCTGCTTGTGTTTTTGCCTTTTTCTGTCCATAAACAGATCTGTCAGAGCAACAGAACACAACAGACTGGCAAATCCAGTTATCCTCCATCCACAGAGGAAATGACCTGGACCAGGCCATCTGTGAGTGAAGTATGTGTAAGAGGGTGTATCCGTGTGTGTGTGTGTGTGTGTGTGTGTGTGTGTGTTTTAGAGAGAGGAGAATAGGGTGGGTATAAAGCAAAAGGGAGAGAGTTTGCCGCTGATGCTCATGTGTTATTCATGAGAGCGCAGAGAATTTGTGGAATAAAAGCTCTTTCAAACATTAAGCAAAAGAGAGGACAGCAAAGTGAGGAAGAGTAGAGGAAAAAAGAAACAGCGATGCTGAAAGTATGACTTCACTTGGCTTTCTGCTGTTTTATCCCTCTCCCTCCATCTTCTACCCTCTTTTGTTTCCATTCCGAGGCTGTCAGACAGAAGACAGCGATGTATGGGACTGAAAGAGCCCCAGACAACCAGAAAAAGAGGAGAGAGGCAACGGAATAAAGGGAAACAGGGAAAGGAAAGGAAAGGAAAGAAGATAAACTGAGGATGTACGCTGAGGTGATAGTCGACAGCTGAAGGAGTTAAGAGGAGGCTCAGGGAGGCAGATGGGCTAAACAAGTGCAGTGTTACGTTCCAGGTGCCTAGAGAAACATGTTGCTGTTGTCGCGCTGATCCAGTGAGACAGTCAGAGTAACTGATATTTGAAAAGGAAATTGACAGCAAATTGGCTATTAGCCTTTGGGAAGGCTTACAAATAGAGATAAACAAACAGTTGTAAAATGTTCTACAGACGCAATTCATTTTAATATGTAAATGGAATGGGAATATACTTGCAAACACAACCTCGTTTAACCAATTACCAATGCTGAATGTGTTAATTACACGCAACACTGATGAAACAGAGGGGCCCATGGATCTGTTCATAAAATAAAAAAAAACTCCTGGTTCCATTTTCTTATGAAACATGGAGGAATGATGCAGCGTTTTCATTTTAAAAGCTTATCTTGCCCCCCTTTTTTTGAGCTGCCCAAATGAAAATGTATAATTAATTAAATTCCCATTAGATTCCAGCAATCAATTTCGTCTACCCAATAATGGAATTTTTAATTGCAGTGATTGGTCCCAAGTGGTTGCCGGAGGGCACGACGTTCATGACAAATGTTCTTATTAAAGGTCCTGCATATATGAAAATAACAGTAAATGCGATTACAGGCACAGTCGATGTCAAACACCAACAAGGCCAAATAATGTCCTCATCCCTGCTACATCCAATTCACAATGTGAGAGAGTGTGTGAGGAGGCAGGAGGCAAATGTCAATAAAGGGGAAAGTCACACACCAGGTAGAGTAAAAAATCTGGAAGCATATTTCTTTTTTCTTCAGCAAGATGAGCCGAGTGGAGGGACAAGTCATACACTTCAGGCAAGGTCATTGCTCTACATTCATCTCTGCCTCTGGGTTGGGTTGCCTGGTACCCCCAACACACATCCACACTTCTATCACTATGAAATCGGAAGATTAATATGAGAAATTAACAATCCAGAACACAGTGAGAGAAAAGTTTAAAAGTAGGGAGATTCAACTGTTTGTAGGCATTAGAAAGTACGACTAGAAATGTGAAAGAAAGCATTTTGTGGCTCAGAGAGAGCTCTCTGGATAAACTGCCTCAAGTGAGACCTGGGGCAGTATCAGTTGGGCCTGGAGAAGACAAGTTTGCAAATGAGAAAATCTCGGGTTGTGGAGTTAGAAAGCAGTGGGACCACCGTGCCTCTGTTGCTCGCTGCTCGTATCTGCTTGGGGCTGTGGCCAGACGCTATCTGGTTCTATATGAATTATTTTTTTTCTCAAACATCTATTGTCAGACAGTGTTATCGAGGACTGCAATGCTAATTATTAAACCTGTCACATAAAAACACAATTCAAGCAAAAATAATCCTAGAACTTTTTGTAGGTGGTTGTTAAATTGGCACGAGGAGAAACAGAGAGACACTGGAAGACTCAGGAATAGACTTAGGTAATACACAGCTGATTTACACAGGACAATTACACAGGACTGACCGAGACACCCCGGAGCACGCAGAGTACATACACACAAGGGCTGATTACAAACAAGACACAGGTGGACACAGAAAAAGGGAGAAAGAATTCACAGAAAGGACGGAACTGATAAGCAACACATTGCACATGAGGGCAAAACTTTAAAAAACAGGAAATTACAGAAACGCACAGAATCATGGCATGAACTACCCTTTTAATCAAAAAAACATCAACAACTAGGGTCTGTATCAGTGAACGAGAGTGTTTGCACAATGCTTCCACAAACTGCGTCAGGCTGTGCAGACCTTTTTTCCATCTCACTGCCACCAACATAGTGAGTGCACTAAACCTGCGTCTGGAGCACAGTGAGAGTGTGTCTGAGAGGTCAATCCCATAAAAGTGCACCAGCAGGTGCCAGCTACAGTACATCTCACAGAATCAGGCATTCAATCATACACACAGACACACACGATAATACACACAGCATACATGCATGGTTGAGCTGATACATCTAGACTCCAAAGCTCGAAGCTTCTAAGTGCTGATCGTTTCCATAAATCACCGCTGAGGGAGAAATATAGAGAGCCGGCGAGACTCTTCCTTCGCTCCCTTGAGTGTGCGCTAATTCGGATCAAACAAGGTGTTGTGTTGGATTTAAGGGGCAACCATAACAGATATTTTCACCATTCATAAAACCACTGTGGCAAGACAGATGAATGTAGGAGCTCCAGACTCTCTCCAGATGTCTGTCTGATTAAGATGATACACTGTTATGCTGCCTGGTTCTGCCAGGGGGGTCTGGTGAGGACTTTACTACTAGCTCCCTGATTGGCTAGCCCCTGGGTGACCCAGAGCTGCTGGGAGTCTTGAGATGTCAGACATGATTCTGAGGAGAGCTGCACGTGTAGTATTATGATGCTGTGAGGTTACAGGGACTGTGCCTGGATTGGTGGTTGTTGGATGGACTTTTGCTCCCTTTTACAGATGCACAAAAAAAGTGGGTCAAGTGCTTGGCAGTCATTGTTGAGGGAAAGTGTGTCACTGTAATCATGGTTGCTATTGTAGCTGATGTGAATGCACAGCTTTTCTCTCATCTCAGAGCATTCAGGTAGATTAGCACTACTCCTGAATCTACCTCCAAAACCAGCTGGAAGACCTGCTCACACCAGCATATCCTCGCCTACATTTAAAATATGTAAACATTGCCCGCCGATAAAAGCATTTAACAATCAATCATCTTCAATAAAAAATAACATTTTATTTGTAACTTTTATCTTTTTAACAGAGCCCCAACGGCCTCTCCATCTGCTTTTAAATGTTGACAGGAAGTCTTCAAGTGCCTCAGCCGAACCAGAAGTCATAATTAAATCAGAGGGAAGAAAAGAGAGTATCTGACATCACAGACACAGATGTCAAAAAAGAGGAGATGGCAGAGAATGGCCTCAATACGTCGTTACAGACAATATTATCAGTGCCAATACAATAGGCTTGGTTGTATTTTGTAACAGATTGGGTGGGGTGTATGTGGTTTTGCATGAATGATGTGCAAGGCAGGTCATGTGTCAGGTCTGTCGGGCTGAGCAGGGAGGAGAGACCTTCATACCCATGTACATGTTCAGTCAGATCAGAAAACAGAGAGGGAATATGAATTCACGTTCCCGACCCAAAATACAGAAGGGGTGACAGATGTGAGATAAGTGATTGAGTTGAGTATATGAGCCTCTTCTGCAAAGCCTTGAGGGGACAATTAAGAAAGACATAATAAATGCAAATTTCAGATCTGTTTGCCAATTACTGCTTCACTCTAGACTCAACCTCTGGACCATAATGTTTGTACCTGTTGTTTTTAGACGGATAGATGTTTGAAAAAAGAGAATCTAGTTAGTGATTATGCAACTGAATTGTCAGAATAAATGTCACCTAAGTATGTTTCTTCTTAACCACAGATAAGCTGAAACTGAACGTTTTCTTTATGTTGCAAATGTATTTAGGTTTCATTTTCTATTTCTCTCTTGTCACAACACTGTACTCATGTTCTGGTTAGGTGTATGCCCAAAATCCACTTGGTTAGGGAGAGGGAAACGTTACGGTTTTGCTTCAAATACCTGTTTTGGTCACCACAATTACAGCTGGAAATGTTCCCAGGTTTCTTTAAATAATACAGAGTGGTGAGACTCAAGCTGCAGTTGGCTTGCAGTAAAGCCACCACCATCTCCTCCTCCTCCTGATGTGAACGCTGGTTAATAAGCTTATAATATGAACATGGTGTGCCACATTTGGTACAACTGCTAACATCAGATCCTGGCAACAGGATCAATTATGGCAGAAGCAGCAACAGTTCATCAGATTTTTCTGAATAAAAATAAAAGGTGAAATCTTTGTCTTGTGCAATAACTGATGACCAACATGACTGGCAAAGAAAACACCTGAAATATTAAAAAGAAACTGAAAAAGCATAGAAAAAAGTTTCTGAGAGCAAAATGTATTGATCTCTTCGAAATGCATAAAAAAAAGCTCATCAAGGATTACTTATCAACACACTACAATATACTATCATACTGTTTGGATCACGTGACTGTGCTGCTGACTGTGCTGCTACAGTGAACATTGTAGTTCTGCTCTGAAACTGCAGAATAACAAATATTCTGACAGAGCTGCAAAGAAATTCTAAGAATTTCTGTACTCATAAATATTTTTTCAAAGAATGATATTAATAAAACAGCCTGTTTCTACTTCCATCGACAGGTAGACATTACTGTCTGTACATCACACTGTCTACCTGACATTCCACCTTACCGTGTGACTAACATTCATTCATCCATACATCCACATAAACATTCGTAAAATCCATCCATCCATCCAGGCAGTGAGCTTTTCCCCTGAGAGAGGCTCAGCTGCCTCCTGCAGCCCTCAGACATGTTTTAATGGTGAGCCCAAACTATATAAGCTCCTCTGGCTCTCCTGAGATGCACACACACACTTTCACACACATCACACTGCATAAATTTAGTGTATATCAGCAGTGGTGACCTAAGCCTCTGCTACATTCTCCCAGCCTCCCTCTTTCTCTTTAAACATACACCACATTTCTTTATTCAAATACTCGTATCTAATTCCACATAAAACCTCTTTATTGTTCCTTTTCATCTACATCCCTGTAAACATAGGTTATTTTCCTCTCCTCTCCATCCTCTTTTCTATCTTGCTCTTTCTTTTGTACCTTATCTCTCTGCCCCCCAGCCTATGCCTGCGTGATGTTTTTTTTTTTTTTTGCTGTTTTTCTTCCCCATCTCCATCACCAGCCCACCTCTTCCTGCTCTCCCCCACCTTGTTCCTCTGCTTTTACTCATTTCTGTATTTGCTCATTTTCAGGCTGAAATGTCACGCTGCCCTGCAGAGAACATCTTTGTGCGCCGTGCGGGGACCGGATGTGTGTGACACAAAGAGATAGACTCAGAGAGAGAGAGAAAAAGTTAACTGTGATCTGCACAGATGGAAGGACACCTGCTCCGTAATGGTGTTTTCAGATGCTCCCCCCCCTCTCTCTCTTTCATGCGCTCATGCAAGCGCACAAACACACACATAAACACACACACACACACACACACACACACACACACACAGTTATTTCAGAGAGGCAAACCTGGGCACAACATGAAGGTCCATCCTCCTCCTCCTCCCATGGTGCAATGGAGGCAGAGTGACGGATGGGATGGGGAGAAATGGGAGGGAGATAAAACGACAATATGGAGCCATGGAGACAGGTCCAAAAGGGGGGAAGAGGGGAGTCACAGACAGAGAGAAAGTGGGGGACAGACAGGGAGTGGTTCACACATTTGGCAAGCGACACCGGCTGTGATAAATCCAGCAGAGTGGCCTTATCTGTGTTGAGTTCTGTGTTTGCATGTGGTGAGTGCCGTCCTGCAAGGCTGAGAGGGAGCAGGTCTGTGCGGCTACAGGGCAGATAGGGAGGTTTGTATTTAGGCCAGGAGGCGCTCAGAGTCCACCTCAGGGGCTGTGGCTGGACCTGAACCTTGGCTGGGATTAAATTCTTGTGATGTAGCGTTTGAGATCCAGCCTTGACTGAAATGACAATCAGAGAAAAGACTCCACGTTGCTTGACGACTTCCTACCAGAGTAGAAGTCTGAGCTCCCATGAAAGCAGTTTAATCATTAACACTAATGCATGATTTTTATTACAACGCATTTTTCAATGTATTGAGTTTTAATTTCGCTCATGATGCACATTTGCTAAAAGCAACATATTTTCCAAAATAAATGCACTTCGCTACAAGACCAGATGCTGCCTAATGTGGGACCACAAAACATTTGGATTGCTGGATGGAAGAGTCAGTTTCTCTCTCTCTCTCTCTCTCTCTCTCTCTCTCTCTCTCACAGAAAGCTCCTCATTATTACCTTATTTTAGTTTACAAAAAATTGTTGCCTCAGCTGAGATTGAAAGGAAGTTGATGTGAAAAAGTTAACTTTCCTATAGTTACATCATCCAAAACTGTATGTCTCCAACATCAAAAGTCATTCTGGTGCTGCTATCTATGAGAAAAGAAGAAGAAGTCAAGAGCATTTTATACATTTCTTGGCTGATAAGGAACCGAAAGGAAACCCAGCTGACAGACTCAATACATCCTGAGGGTTGATGCTCTCCAACTGAACTTGAAATACAAGTGTGTGATAGGCTGTTCTGTAGAGATGATACCCAAGGCACTAAAACTCAATCATAAGCAAGGCAGATGCAGACTGCCCTTCTTTACAAGTTATTACAGTAACAGGGGGATTAAATGAAAAGTTGTAATTTTTGGGAATATACTTTCTTGCTGAGAGTGTGATGAGAAGATCAATTTCACTCTCATCTCTCAATATGAAGACGGAGCCAGGAGGTAGCTTAGTATAACAACCAACAAAAGAGAACAAAAACACCAACCAACATTTCCAAAGTTCACTAATTATTAACATGTTATCTTTCATTTTTAATTCAAGTATTTATTTGGGAGAGAGTAGTGACTTTATGGAGTCCCTGCTGACGCCCCTGCAAAGAAATAGTCCCACACATAACCCTCCATAAAACTGTCTAACACTTGTGTAAAAAGGTTGGTATGAACAGATTACATATATGGCAGATTGCGGTTTCAAGTGGTTTCAATCTTCTCATTTAACTCTTTGTACTTCACAAAATATCAGACTTGCTGGAATTAATTTTTCTGAAACCTTGTAAGACTGTATAGATCAGCATGGATGTATAGGGTGTTGCAGCCTAGCTCTAGTGTGCTATGTTTATACAATAACACTGCTTTGGGATTTTTCAAAGTAGAAATGTTTTTATCAACATGTTAATAATTAAAGTTTGAATTCATTTCAAGTGGATAAAATATGAGAGCTTCAATCACCAATGATAATGAGGAGGACTCAGAGGACTTGGCACAATGAATTTTCAAACAATATGCTAGTTCTCAGAAGATATAGGGCAGAACAGCCCAGCAGGCAAACGCACAGCAAAGCCCATTACCAGTAGTTCAAATGAAGTTCCTGACACGATGCATGTCAATGAGGAGAGGTTGAAGCCCAAGTGTGTAAAACTGAGATACATGCTGCGCCCGCACACACACACACACACACACACACACACACACACACACACACACACAAATATGCAGACAGACCAGACAGAACCAATACATACCCACCAAGAAGTCTGTCTGTATGTATATATATATATATATATATATATATATATATATATATATATATATATATATATATCACTACATACACACACTATATACACACACATATCACTATCTCATTTCATTCACTTATTAGCAGCTTCACTATAACATAGCCTACAGGTGTCATTAACATTTCAAACATGGAAAATTATGCCAACAACCCACCACCCGGTCGGGGGGCAAGCAACTCTGTTCATTTAACACACTCCTCCAGCCACTCAGATGGAACCGTTTTCTCATCTGTCAGTGTTCCACAGCTTTACGAAAACAAACATCTTGTCAACATTTACACTCTCACATTTACATTAACACACACCCAGACATGTGGGGGGGCCGAGACAGGCAAGAAAATAGCACAGCTGAACGCAGCTAAGGAAAAAACAATTTCAGAAAAAAACACACACATCGAGGCTCACACTTGAAAGATGGTATCAATGAACATTTTCTGCTCCCAACATCTTTTCTGACCCTCTTGGATAGACTGTCCAGCAAAGCCAATCTGCTCTTATTTCATTTCATCCAAATCTATTCTTTTGCTTGGCTGAACTGACCAGTGTGTGTGTGTGTGTGTGTGTGTGTGTGTGTGTGTGTGTGTGTGTGTGTGTGTGGGGGGGGGGGGGGGGGGTGTGTGTGTGTGTGTGTGTGTGTTTCTTTATATGTGTGTCTATTACACCCAGTGGAGGTCTATGTGCAGGGCCTCAGAATATGAGGTAATCAATCACATCATACGGCCTTAGATTAGAGCCACATCGATCTGGTCTCAGCTCTGACAAACAGCCTGACCTAGAATACATCCACCTGGACAGGGGGCACACACACACACACACAAACACAGCATCTCTTCTTTCACTGCATTTCTATCGCTCCACATTGCACCCTTTCCCGGGAGTGTACACCACCACATACACACATACCAGGAATATTTACCGAGAACCGCAGTCTCACACAGAGCAGTCCCTGTGCAGTAAACATTCAAGGTGGGATGATTTTCCCCGTGGGTGGCTGTTAATTTGTGTGCTCCTTTCACTGTCCATCACCTTCACTGCCCCCATTCACAAAAGCAAACACACACAGACACAGAAATTGACGTTCTCTTCATTCTCAACTGCCTCAGGAATGTCATACATATTTCTACCTCTGTGTGTGTGTGTGTGTGTGTGTGTGTGTGTGTGTGCGGTGTGTTTCTTCCCTCTATTGGCAATGCACTCATTTAATTTATTAATGCTGTGTATCGTCCCAATCAATGGTCGGTGGCGTGATGAAGGTCTTCGCCTGAGGGGAGAGAGAGCAAATGGAAAAGGTTCTGAGATGTGCAGCGTTCACAGAATCATTAAGTCGGAGCTCAGACCTGTGTGTGCATGTGTGTGCATATGCGTGTGTAAGAGTGTGTACGTGCGTGTGTGTGTGTATTGTGCTTAACAAGTAATCATTAGCGCTGGATATGCAGTCAGGGTGTCAAGAGTGTTATCCAGGTATTGTTTGAAGATCCCTAGCTGTCTAATCTGTAGTGTAGACTGGAAAAAATCAAAGCCCAGAACATCTAAAGTATGTGTGTATATAAGCGTGTGCGCGTGTGCTTGGTGTGTGTACGTGTGTGTGTGTGTGTGTGTGTGTGTGTGTGTGTGTGAATATGACATGCCTTCTCCCACCATTCCACAGCAGAGACAGAAAAATACACTCTAGTACGAGTAGAGTCAGGGAGGTTGAACTTTTTCAGCACTTTAATTTATTAATTATAATAATAATGCAAATCATACGGTGGAGAGCAGAATTAATTCAAATGTTTGATTCACTCTTTGAATTATTTGTAAGAATGCCTTGCAAAATGTATTTGGAGTTTAATAGATGTCTACATCCTACAGCAGCTAAAGTGACAAAGCAATTCAGTTAATAAGCTAAAATGCACAGTGAATTTCAAACACTTACCTACACAGTGTAGGTAATGTATTGTGACGTAAAATCCACTTTGTTGTTTACAATGTGTCAGCTGTTGCACGGTAAGGAGAAGACAAGTTTTAAAAAACAAAAGTTAAACATTAGGAAAATATTTCATTAGAAAAGAACTAGACCAAATCCCAAAGTTTTGTCAAGTTTGAATCATTTACACATAAACATGTAGATCAAGTGCCCGATGAGAGCAAACAAAGCCCTTGACCTGCATAGCATCACCCCCCCCCCCCCCCCCCCAGAAATGTATACACATGTACATTCGTATCTTTGGCACTTCTATCGTAGCACTTTTGCACTTAAAGAATCTTTGACAAATAGCAGGTATGATCCTCAGATGAGGGCTTGACAATTGTTTCTATATTTCTTTTGCTCCATCGACAGTGATATGTCGTGGTTTCTCTCTTGTGACAAATGTACTTATTGTAAGTCACTTTGGACAAAAGCATCTGCTAAATGCCCTAAAGGTAAATGTAAATGTAAGTGCCCAGTATAAAAAATACCAGAAATTAACTTAGCTTAGCACAAAGATTGTAAATAGGGGGAAGCAGCTAGCCTGGCTCTGCTAGATCCATCTACAAACACCTGTAAGGTTCTCTATTATTTAACAGGATATGTCTTGTTTGTTTATTTTGTACAAACAAGTGTAAAAGTGTCAAGTTGGAAGTTAACAACATTGTGCCTGGCCAAGTCCTGGAGTGCCTGCTGGTGGCCCATCATCAAGACAACAAGATATAATACCTAATACGTAAAATGAATTATTTAGGCAGGACTGTGTCATCCTCTGACAGAGCCCTGCCAGCTGTTGTTTCCTTTTTCCAGTCTATACGCTAAGTTAATCAAGCCAGCTGCTGGCTGTAGCCTGATATTGAACAGACGAATACGAGAGCGGTCTCAATCTACTAATCTATCTCTAGACAAGAAAGTGAATAAGCACATTTCTCCAAATCTTTGGGGTTCTTTTAGGTTAAACAACTTTACTCACTGCCTGCCTAGCTGTTGGTTGTTTAGCTACATGTAATTCTAGTAACCATCTCCTCATGTAACTCTCTCCACAGAAAGCAAATATGAATATCTAAACAATAGAAGTGCTGAATTATTCACATATCATAACTTTGTCCCTGCCTTATTACATGAGGTGACTCAGCCATACTGGATTGTGTTATTTCTGTTGTGATTTCCAGCCGGAGCTTGGATTAAGTCTCATACTCGATGTGTCATGGTGAGCAACAGCTGAACAGTATGAGACCTACAGAGACAGCCGGGTGGACAAGCCACCAATGAAGTTCTTCTGGAGGTGGGAGAATTGACCAATGAGAGAGCAGGACTGATTGGAGGTGATTTACGTTCCTGACATCTTTAACCAAATTACCCGGCATCCTTTGCGGTGTGATTACTGTGATGCACAGTCTTGATGCGTGTGTGTGTGTGTGTGTGTGTGTGTGTGTGTGTAGGTGTGTCTGCGTGTGTGTGTGTGTGTGTGTGTATGTGTGTGTTATTCTACTTCACCCAAGGAAACAGCTCATGCAGAACTAGAAGATGGATTTGGAGCAACAAGTGAGATTTAAAAACTACCAGACAGGAAAAAAATATGTTTTTTTCAGACTCTGCATGATATGTGCGCTATCTGCTACATCACAGTTACGATTCCCACTGACCCGCAGGCGAGGCTTACACAACATGTTCAGGGTTTTATGAAGTAATCTCATTGATCAAAAGCCAAGGCTGCTGTCAGGACATCCACAATGTTTTCCCAGCATTTGTTTGAATTAATTAGAATCTAACAAACTTGTGTACGTTTTGGACCGGTGCAAACCAGTTTCACTAAAAATGCTTTCCCTTTCAGCAGTCTGAAGGCTAACACAAATCGATCTCCACTTGCTTTAATAGGAAAATATAATAAAACTGGCGGTGCTGACATGCATCTGATTATCTGACTCCGTGGCGAGTTATTTTACTAAAGATTAAACCAGTGGTCTAAGGATTTTGAAATGAGCTGAGGGAAGCCTTTCCCTTTGAAAAAAATTGGCAATTAAATCATATGAAGCTTTCATCAGACAAACTCAATTAAATACAGAATATATCAGGTACAATATGTAGTGTTTTTTCTGTGGTCCGCTATGAGATGTCTCTCTGCTGAGACCATCACAGTTTCTATTAGTGTTAACAGGCTCATCTGACTGGAAGCCTGCATGATCCATCAGTTCATTTCAGCCACTCTGCTCTCTCAGCCCTGCTCTTAAAGACAGATAGTGGGAGACTGTCTCATTTCACGCTTGCGGGAGTTAATGCTGTTAAACTACACACAAAGATACACCCAAATGTGCACACATTCAAACACACACGTGCACACATGCACACTAACACAAGATGTAGCTGCTATCTGATGGCCTGAACAACGGCAGCCTCTGAGATAAAGAGCAGCTTTCCTGTTCCAGTGATACACGGCCATATTCAGCCTCCAGATGATATGTGTGTGACTGTGTGTGTGTGGGCGGTTGTACCTTTGAGTACACATTTTCACCTGCACTGTGACTGATGCAGGACCAATCCCTCAGCGATCCCATTACAAGGCTTTGACAAGTGAGGGGTGTGTGTGTGTGTCAGTGTTAGTGTGTGTGTGATGGAGAGGATCATCTGAAAACTGCTGTTAGTTAGCAGCATTCTCTATCACTGTGGCATGTTATTATCTGGCCAGGACCTATGTTACATCACTCATACTTACACATACACACGTGCACGCGCAACCACATACACAAACACAGATTTCTCTAGAGATTCTTGCAAGGACCGCTTCGGTTTCTAACTCCTCATCATTGCGTAAACTTAAAGCAACATAATGTAACTTTTTTACGATAAAAGAAAAGCTCTAAAATATTTTTTGTACAGTGTCTGGTTAGCTTTTTAGCTTTGTAGCTTTTTAGTGGGTCTAAAGGTTTTTTGTAAACGTGGGTGAACCCGTTAAAAATCATCTATTGACGCCACTCCCACTTCCCACAGGCAAGGCAGCCCATCTATAATTGTTTATCTAAAGCGTTACGTTGAATGTAATATGTCAGAATTTATCGTGTTCCCCCAGGTCTTACGTTTAGATCAAAGCTGAGCCAAGCCAAGGTGATAAAACCTGTGTCTACTGCAGAGTCAATTGACCTGGGTGTAAATGTCGAGTGTACACATTCCCATTGCACAAAAAAGCTTAGCGGGTTAAAGTGGGGTTTTGACCAGTGGAAAAGGGGTATACTAGGGTGAAAAGTGTCTCTGTCTCAGCCACCTCCTCCACCATCGTGTAACTTCAGAGCGAGGGTAGGATCACAACGTTAGATACATGTTTATTTCAAGAGACAAGTTTTCAAGACATAACACTGTTATTACTTTTGTTTTGTTTGTAGTTAGAACTTACATTACATCTGACAAATTGTTACAGACCTAGAATTTGTACTTACTGCACTCAAAAACAAAATACACATTTGCTAATTGGTCAACATGTTATAAGTTGTTTCTTATAATCCACATGAAAACAAATGTAGAACACTGATTTGTAGTTTTAGGAGAAGTTGTGCAATGAGTATTTTTTGGCCAGGCATAAAAACTCTCTTAGAGTCTCTACTGGTTGTTTGCAATTCAACACTGATGACAAGACTCAAAGCAGTTACTGCACGAAATAGTTCCAGCATGTAGGTCCCTGAAAGGTCCTATTTGTAAAAAAGATAAAACATTTTGTCTCATTCCGAACTGGCCAAAAGCTGGCACTTTAGAATGGCCGTACATAATTGACTGTTTGGGAATGAGACTAAAAATCTACTTTTTCTTACAAATAGGACGTTTAAATATGAACCTAAATCAAATCCTTAAGCCCAACAATACAACACACTGAAAGTTTTGAGGACTGGCCAAATGGTGCCACTTTAAAATATCCTCACACTGTAGCTCAAAAACACAGTCCATCCATCCATCCATCTTCTTCCACTTATCCGGGGCAGGGGCAGCTGTCTGAGCAGGGACACCCAGACCCCTTCCCCGGACACTTCCTCTAGCTCTTCCGGGAGGATCCCAAGGCGTTCCCAGGCCAGCCGAGCGACATAGTCACTCCAGCGTGTCCTGGGTCTTCCTCTGGGTCTCCTCCCGGCGGGGCATAACAGGAACACCTCCAAAGGAAGGCGTCCAGGGGGCATCCGATACAGATGCCCGAGCCACCTTGCCTTTCGGCTCAGCTCTCTCTTCACCATGACAGACCGATACAACAACCGCATTACTGCAGCCGCTGCACCGATCCGCCTGTCATTCTTGTGCTCCACCCTTCTCTCACTCGTGAACACGACCCCAAGATACTTAAACTCCTCCACTTAAGGCAGAAGCTCTCCCCCATCCCGGAGGGAGCAAGCCACCTTTTACCGGTCAAGAATCATGGCCTCAGACTTGGAGGTGCTGATTCTCATCCCAGCTGCTTCACACACGGCTGCAAACAGCCCCAGGACATGCTGGAGGTCCTGACTGGAAGCAAAACAAGACAACATCATCTGTGAAAAGCAGAGATGAGATCCAGTGGCTCCCGAACCAGAACCCTTTGGGCCCGTGGCTGCACCTAGTAATTCTGTCCATAAAAATAATGAACAGAACCAGTGTCAAAGGGCAGCCCTGCCGGAGTCCAACATTCACTGGGAACAGGTCTGACTTACTGCCGGCAATGCGAACCAGGCTCCTGCTCCGGTCATACAGCCCTTAGCAGAGGGCCTCCGACCCCATACTTCCGAAGCACCTCTCACAACTCCCATGAACCCTCAAGCACCCTGTGGAGGGTATAGAGCTGGTCCAATGTTCCACGGCCAGGAGGAAAACCGCATTGTTCCTCCTGAATCCGAGGTTCGACTATCGGCTGAATTCTCCTCTCCAGTACCCGGGGAATAGATTTTCCCAGCGAGGCTGAGGAGTGTGATCCCCCGATATTTGGAACACACCCTCTGACCCCCCTTTTTTAAATAGAGGGACCACCACCCCGGTCTGCCAGTCCAGAGGCACTGTCGCCGAATGCCACGCGATGCTGCAGAGACGTGTCAGCCAAGACAGCCCCACAACATCCATAGACTTGAGACTTGATGTCTATTGAATCTACTTTTTCTTACAAATAGGACGTTTAAATATGAACCTAAATCAAATCCTTAAGCCCAACAATACAAGACACTGAAAGTTTTGAGGACTGGCCAAATGGTGCCACTTTAAAATATCCTCACACTGTAGCTCAAAAACACAGTCCCTTTACTTAATGACAGTATGATCTCCGACACATGAAAACCTTACACCTTGAGGGGTTCCGCTTGCTAGAAAGGGAAGCCCAGCTTGCTGGTCACATACTGTCATGATTTTGGTTTTTAGTTAGTTAGTTCCTGTTTTATTTGTAGTTACTTTATACTTCCTGCTCACTTTTGTTCCCAGTGTTCTGTTTCCCTCCTGTGTTCCTGTGCTCCTCCACAGCCTGATTTCCCCCCCTCACATGTCTCACATCAGTCTCGTAAGCACTGCCCTGTTCCCAGTGTCTCTCGACCTGCACCTCATATTTTCGTTAGTTAAGTTTGTATTTAAGCCTGCTGTTCGCTTAGTTTTGTTGGTTTGTATGTTGTTGTCCTCATTGCTTGTTTCCTGGTCCTTGTGCATTCCCTGTGTTCCTGATTAATTCCTGTGGTTTTCTGGTTTGTCCTTAGTTTTTGTATTCTCCTCTGTCTGCTTTTTTGTTGCAGGTTTTTGTTGCTTGCCGTTTTATTGTTTATGCTTTTTTGTTTTCGGACTTAAGCTGGTTAAAGCTCGCTTTTTCAACACCTGCCTACCTGTGAGTCTTGTGTAACTGTGACATACACACACTGATCTCCAATGAAATCAGTCTAATGTATGCATACCACACAATGCAAGTGCACACATTTTTAAACTGTTAGCATAATACTGTGCACACACTGTATTGCCAACCAGGCTTTATCTCTATGCAAACCTGCCCTCCCAGCACCTTGTTATTCCTGTGCAGTGCCAACCTGCCTGCCTGACAGTGGAGCAAGATTCAGCCAGTCTAGTCAGCTCTTATTAAATGATACATCACTTACTGCACTGTCTACACACACACACAGAAATATGCATACATTTCGAGTACAAACACATGTATGCAAACAGTATAATAAATATTCAATAAAGGAGTTAAAACCAAGGTGCAAACCCTGTATGAACTGATTCATGACATTAACCATCAATTTGTATGCATATTAAACTCTGTTGCACACAAGCAGTCTTATGTAAATAGTTACTAATGCACATGTATGCTCACTTTAGTCGCAAATATGCAAACTTGCAATTTCTCCATAAAGTTTATGTCAGAATATATTCTGTAAAGTTGTAAGCTGTAAAATTCACTGTATTTATGATGTGTATGTAGCTCACTGTGTGGTTGTGGTAGCAGGGGTTTATCAACAATCACACTGCAGCTTATATAAGAGTTAAACTTTAAAAAGCCAGAACTATTTGGTTAATTGGCAAACAGTTTGCAGTGTGTGTGTGTGTGTGTGTGTGTGTGTGTGTGTGTGTGTGTGTGTGTGTGTGTGTGGTGTGTGTGTGGTGTGTGTGTGCGTGCGTGCGTGCATGTGCGTGTGTGTGTGTGTGTGTGTGTGTATGTGTGTGTTTATATGAGCTGGGCTCAGAACAGGTTATGCCTTTCCTCCTCATATTTCTCCTCAGGCCCCTCATTTACTTGCTGCTTGTACCAGCACCTGAGAGCAGATTATTGTTTAGGAGACTTGCAGCAGAACAGGCAGAGTAAGTAGATCTCCTCTCCTCTGCTCTAATCTAATCAAATTTGATGTTTCTAAACACACAGCAGCTGGCTAAAGGCACAGCGATGATACCCTCGGAACAAAGCCCACACTTGTTGTTGGAGACTCACCTAAGCTCCAATTCCTGCCTCAATTTAGCATTCTCTCCCTGAAGCTTAACGCTGAAAAAACAACATGAAAGCAATTTAACAGCCTTACACTGTGAGTGTGTGCCTAGGTGTGTACGCGTATTACCCTCAAAATTGTTATTGTCTGTGGAGCAGACATCCTCTGTGGGCTGATGGGGGCAAGTCTCCCGTGGTCCCCGCTCTACAACAGCACGGTAAAGGAAATTCAAACACCAAGAGACAGATCTGACATTAAACAACCTTTTCAAAATATCTTGGCCTTCTGAAAATATTTTTTATCACTTGTCTAACTATGTACAGAAGCAAACAATAGTAACATGGCCTTTGCTGTTCAGACATCAGTTGAGTTTCCACTGTTCACTACAATAAGACTAACATGTTTTTAAAATAGTTATGAGTCTATATAAGATTGGGTGATGATAAACACCTTTAAGCTTTTATGCATTATTAAAGCATCATGTGTAATGTCTTTCTTTATGTGAATGTAATAACAGGGGGAGGGGCTGTTAGCTTTGATACACTTGGTGTACATCAAGTGTAGAGATCACTTTACTTCAGTCTGTTCTGCAAAGGTCCTTTCATCACTTTGACCTATCCAGCTCTCACTTTCATTTTACGCTAACGAGGGGCTCATTAATTTCTTATCAAAGGATCTTGATTTACTGCAGGTCCACTGAGGATATTCATCCCTCCATACACAGAAAGTGGATGGGGTCATCACATTTTACACAGTACACGAGTGCTCACATAAACACACAAGGTGACGGTGCCTCTGAACATTTGGGGCACTGTATAATCAGATGCACTACATTTATACAGCCCAGACTGGGCTGGAGAAAAAAAAACAGATGAAGGACGAAAAAGATGGAGTGGTATGAAGAGTGAAAAGAGAGCTGCTTTGTGTTAAAGCATGGCCAAATGCTCCCTAACACGCGCACACACACATCTGGAAAGAAGACACTATCTCACTGTGTGTTGTGAGTAAGTGTGTGTGAGTGTGCGCTTTTGTGCATGCGCTTGCAGGAATGGCCGTTCCGCCACGTTCCAGATAATTCCACACACAGTCGGCTCCACACTCTCCTTCTATACTCCCGGCCTAGCTCGATTAACACACCATCGGTCACTCTGGTACATGCTTGTGTGTGACTGTCCAGACTCAGTGAAACAGGCGACTGCTCCTGTCTGTCATAGGCTGTTTAACAAGAAATTCTGCCTCCGGACTCTCAATCTGCAGCTCCTGAGAGCCAGTGGAGCAAACCACAAGTTTTTTCAGTAGAAAACACACTCTGCCTGTCAGCTAAATCACTTACTCTAAACCATTACAACCATTACAACATATATTCATATATATATAAAAGTAGCTGTGCTATTTTGGCAGCAGGATATCTAAAGAATTCCTGTGACAAATTGAGTTCCGGGATGATATGATAAACTAATCAGAATCAGATTTGGTGTGTTATTACTAGTATCTGATTATGTTTGTCATGTGCTCCCATTCGCCTTCAGCATGGAATGATAAAATTGAAGATGACGTGAACAGGAAAATTTGTGTATCGTTAAAACAAACAGAAATTTGTGTCCCCAGATAAGCCTGAACGATAACTTTCATAGCTTATTAAGAATCAAAACAACTTTGATGATATCTGCAGAATCTTTCCATACATTTCAATGCTTTTAAAGGCTTCACACTCCAGGGTGATCTGCTGGATTGACTGCATTCATTAAAAAGATAATTTTAATGATATGATCAGTATGTGTTAAATTCAAAAGGAGAATTTCTAACCACATTTTGTTGTTGCTGTCAAGACCTTCAGCTGAAAAGCATCAATGGTCTTTTTGACAATGTGGGACAGAGCTGCAAGCTGAAATAACAAATCCTGGGGTTCAGTTAACATCGTCCAGCCAACAGTGTTGCTGGTCTCTTACATTCAACCTGAGCCTGTTAGAAACACAGAGTCTGCCTCATATCACAAAGACACTTCAGCTCAAACAAAAGACCAGGTGCACATTCAGGAGGGAAATTATTCTGTTTCAATACTTGACTTAAATCAGAGACAACAAAGGTCCATATGAGACAAAAGACAGCAGCATAGAAGCTACAGTAACTGCCTGTGTCACAGTGCCATCTAGCTTGTAACGTAAGAATTGCAAAGACATTTTCTGCAGTTAAATAATTGATGAGCACTTTAATGTTCTTCTGTTCTTGTTTTTGTGGTTTGTAAAATTGGACTAACAAAACTGTATTATATAATATTCGAGTAAAGCGGAGAATCATTTAACTGTACTATATACTACTATAATAGCCCTTTAATACATACTAACTCATTAAGGCTTCTAAAGTTAAATTTTTCTATATTCTGTGTTTAAGGCATGCTCTGTCTATTTTGTGGTCATTTTGGTCGCTAGTTTGTGGTGCTGTTACTGTTTTAATCAATAATACTTATTTTGTTCAACACTGTAAAGAGGGGTACGGATGTGTATTTTACTACCAAAAAAGACACACCTGCTGGAGCTGCTCACTGTAGTGACACAAATTAACAAACAAGATTAGACACAGAAAACAATCATGACGCAGTGTCGTGAGTGTTAATGACTGTTTGAAACAAATATTAACTCAAACCTACACACAGAAAGTGACTCACACCGAGCTCATGTTTTCGTCTTACTCTCTCAGTAATAAACTTAGAAATGGTGGAGTAAATGAATGACTAATAAAGGAGCCAATTCAATTTAAGGATTGTCAGTAATATCACACAAAGGTCAGTAAAACACCCTGGCTTGTGCACATTTTTGTTTAGTTGCATGCACACACACACTCAAGCACAGCATGCCTGGCCGCTGGACACAGGCACTTGCTGAACCGCAGAATGTTAAATAAACCAATGGAGGAATTCCACTGAGTCAACACAGCCTGTGGAAGTGGAGAGCTCACTGTGTGTGTGTGTTTGTGTGTGTGTGTGTGTGTGTGTGTGTGTGTGTGTGTGTGTGTGTGAGCTGAACAGAGGGGTGTCTGTCACAGGGCAGTCCTGAGTAAACACACACACACATAGACACACACTCTCCCACTGTTTAGAACCTGCCTGCCCGTGGAATGCACAGAATCCAGCTGCTATGGCAACAGAAACCTACCAGTAAATCTCTGTTTAACACCTCTCTCTCTAACAAACACACACACACACACACACACACACACACACACACACACATACACACCTGACCTGCGGGTTTCGCTGGAATAATGCAGTGTTTCCTGCAGCATCATCATAGATGAATTTCTTTCATTTTATGATATTATGTTGTAGACTTTATTGTCCCTGACGGGAACTCATTTTGGACTCAAGGCACTACTGCTCTATCACGATTAACAATAAAGCAACACAAAAGTCAATAGAGCAACCAGCTGCTGAACAACACTTTCACAATACATAACAATAAGGAACATGTTCAAACGTTCACACATCATCCACAAATATTTGTGTCTTCTATATTTCACGAGTCTTTCACATCCATAAGCCTTGTGTACAGCATCACAACCCTGAAACTCCAGCAGCTACACAAAATCAAGCCATCATTCATTGTTTTCCTTTTACACCAGTGCTTTTTATGTCTTCTGTGAAAATTCCCATCCAGCAGTGACAATACCCTTGCAGTACCCTTGCAGCCAACAACACATACTTATCCTTGACATTTACAGTACAAATGTGTTAACTTATTCAATGTACAGGGACTACTGTAGTTTTGTACAATTCCTGAGTAACTTTATGTTGATTATCAACAAAAGACCCTGTGCCCAGGTGTGACCAATAACATTAATACAGCTACAATCTATCAAATATCCCAGGGTCGTCATTATAATTAATGTTATAAATTCCACCTGTGCTTTTCCTGCTTTGAAAAGTCAAAATGTTTGCTGTGAAAATTGTGTATTTGGCAGAACAGAAGCCCAACTGGTACAATTGCTTTGTTCACAAACATGTATATTTTTTTGACCACACTTCTTTCATTAAAGGACCCTGCACCTATGTCACATCCACTCAGGTATTTTCAATCACTTGGCTGATCTTTGCTTAGGCTGTGTTGGATGAAGCTGTGCACTGAACACTGCCCCGCCCTAACAGGTGCAACATGAGGAGACTGAGGTAGATATCAATCAAGAACAGTTTGTGCTAACACTGTAGTGAGCAGAGGTCTAATCAGGCAACACTTTTCTTTGGATTTTTTTTGCACTGAAGCCTCAAATATGGTAATAGACATGTAATAGAGGCCGGAGGCAGGTTATTTCACGGTTTGCACTGGAACAATAATTTAAGAATTATTAATTACCCCAAGAATCTTTTTCTGCATGTCATACACATCTGAGTATATATACGCAAATCCTGATATGTCTGTAAAAGGCCAATATTGGCCAACCAGTATAGTGGTCTGGCTCTTATGAGCAGGGACTTAAATATTTAACGAACGATTATCACCTCAGATGTTCAGCCTTTTTCTAATTGATGGACTCAGTTTGTTTTCTTTAAATTCAAGTGTCAATAAAATAAGAAACTTTAAAGACATGCTACTTTGGCTCTGATGCAGCATGTAAAGTATGTAGTGACTTAAAATATTAAATAAATGCAGTATTGTAAAAGTACAAATATGGCTGCAAAATGTAGTGAAAATAGAAATACTCCAGTAAAATATAAGTACCACTACACTGTACTGTACCTTGTCTACTAAACCACTAACTTACATTCCATCACTGCACAGTAGTACTTTTTCAGAGGCGGACATTTGTACTTGTCATGGCAGGAAAACCACAGATGAATTTAATATCCTTAATGATGGCTCCATCAGCAACCATGTGACTAGTTTCACCTCTGTATGTCCAGTTAAAACGTCGATGAAAAGGTCAACTGCGATGAAAGAGATGTCAAACTTTACCACTAGGCGGTAGTTTATGGTACATTACAGTATACATGATACATACATACATTACATATATTAAATTACCTCAACCGTGGCTAACATACCTTGTGCACAATCTTGTGTGTTGTATTCAGGTACCATGTATTACCGTATAATTTGAACATGACGTCAGACGTAAACCTGAAGTGACGTACTCTCCGTCCGTCTCAGCTCCGGGAACTTCCGCCTTACACGTGTGTTTACTAAAAATGTGGACAGCTGAACTTTGGAAGAATTAGTAACAATATTATATCACACGTACTGTTTTTGCACTGGTTAAAACATGGGGAAGCTGAATGTTGTGGTGTTGAGATATTTGTCTCGGGATGACTTCCGGGTCCTCACAGCGGTAAGTAGCGAGCAGTTCTTACCCTGCTTAGTTAGCCTGTGCTAAGCTAGCTTTGGTCTTATAGCGACTGACACTAACCTAACATGAGACGACGTTACGGTAAAGATGGTATGCCACCTTTGCATAGGGTAAAGCAACGTTACTGTTGTCAGCTGGGTGTTAAATAACGTTGATAAAGCGAAATCAGCATACAATGTATGAATATCTGGTTACAAGTTTGTTATAACCAGCAACTGCTATCTATAACATTTTTTTTATTATGATCTATATTCTTAGTAGGGATATTTTTCCCTATCAATTTCTGTTTCTACCGCTTTGAAAGATAGCTTGTCTTGTGTCCTGCGTACATAATGTTCATTTAATGGGATGTAGAATGCTGTAATTATCTCTTTTGTACATACTGGCTGAAGAGCTCACATCCTAAAGTGATGTCACCCTAAGTGATGGGGGACAAAATCCACAGTCCTCATTCTATTCCAGAAATATCTTCCTAATTTTATCTTTAACTCGTCTGTGTTAAATTAATCAAGTAGATATCTTCCCAATTAAGTCTTTTCAGTGTGAAATCCCCCAAATGTGTCTCACCAGACACTGTTTACATGCAGTGCTCATTAATTTCAATTAATCTTGCAGCATATATCGCCCTGTTGTTTCAACAGCACTTTGATAATCAGATTACCTCATGTGTACTTCCCCTCTCACAGGTTGAAATGGGGATGAAGAACCATGAGATTGTGCCAGTCAGCCTCCTGTCCTCCATCGCCAGCCTTAAACACGGCGGCTGCAACAAGATCCTCAGAGAGCTCGTCAAACACAAGCTTGTGGTCTATGAATGCAGCAAGAGTAAGAATACTCGCTAAAATACTTGCTATACTTCATTAGTCCTGGCACAAGTGGTACATATAGGTTATTTTTCTAATGTGGCACGTGTATGTTCATTTCAGCTGTGCAGGGCTACAGGTTGAACTATGGAGGATATGACTACCTGGCTCTGAAGACCTTGTGCGCCAGAGAAGTGGTCATTTCAGTTGGCAACCAGATGGGTGTGGGTAAAGAGTCAGGTAAGACCAACAATCACATTCCTTGTGCACATACTGTATATCTATATAGCCACCTGTCATTTGGCATGCATGATTAAGTGTAAATCAGTCGCATCATACGACATATTTTTATTGATATGTACAGTATCATACTATGGTTCGCACAAGTAAACTCAAGTGTGGAATATTTAAACTTCTAAATATTTTTTTAAGTATACTTTCACAGCAGGTTTCCAGGCTGCTTAGCCTAGGTCAGAAACCCTCTTGTGCTTATGGTAGTACAAATATGTATTTGTGTTTACCTGTAGATATCTATATTGTGGCAAGTCCAAACGGGGAGCAGTATGCTCTGAAGCTTCACAGATTGGGTCGCACCTCCTTCAGGAACCTGAAGAACAAGAGAGATTACCACAAACACAGGAAGAACATGTCCTGGCTCTACCTCTCTCGCCTCTCTGCCATGAAGGAGTATGCCTACATGAAGGTAATGAAACAAATCAGAGAACACATGTAAGTTATATGAAATAGACAGAAAATGTCAGCAGCAATTCATAAGATGTGCAGTAGGAATCCAGTCTTGTGTGATGCATCTTTTGACTCATCTACTAATTTTTCAGGCATTGTATGATCAGGGCTTTCCTGTTCCCAAACCTGTGGACTACAACAGACATGCTGTCGTGATGGAGCTCATCAATGGATATCCACTGTATGTAAACTAGCCGTCCTGCGTTCTTGCTTTACGTGTTACACTTTACCTACCCTCAGTTTCTTATGTAATTTGTCTGTACTCCCCACCATCAGGTGTCAGGTGCATGAACTTCAGGATCCATCAGGGCTGTACAGTGAGTTCATGGAGCTCATAGTCAAACTGGCCAATCATGGCTTGATTCATGGAGACTTTAACGAGTTCAACCTCATGTTGGATGACCAGGACCACATAACCATGATTGACTTCCCTCAGATGGTGTCCACCTCACATCCTAACGCTGAATGGTTGGTGCCTCATTTATGTAATTGAAAATTACAAATAAACTCCCCAAATTAATAAAGCAAGTGATCAAGTGTTATTATGTTCACTTTGCCAATTTTTATTTTCAGGTATTTTGACAGAGATGTCAAATGTATCCGAGATTTCTTTGCAAAACGGTACAATTACGAGAGCGAGCTCTTCCCAACTTTCAAAGACATCAGGTACCTGCTCATTTATCTTTTGGTGAAAATTAAACTCTTGGAATACGAAGAAAACTGTATTGGTGTGCATTTAAGACATGTACAAATAACTTTTTATTTTTTTAGTGAGACCATTGAAAATTTGCATCATTAAGACTTTCGAATTTCTACATTCACTTGAAATAAATTCTGACATGTTGTTTTGTTGTCACTGAACTTTGTTCCTGCAGGCGGTCTTGTTCTCTAGATGTCGCAGTCTCAGCTAGTGGCTTCACCAAAGATCTGGAGAGAGATGCCGCATTGCTACACCCAGCTGGACCTGAGGAAGAAGAAGATGATGATGATGATGATGATGATGATGATGATGAAGAGGAGGAGGAGGGCAATGACAAAGAGGATTCAGACAAGAAAGTAGAAAAAAAAGAAGATGGCTTCGACATGGAGGAATATAAGCATGCAGTGCTCGAACTGGAGGGTCTAAAAGTCAGCGACACAAGTACAGATATACGAAATGAGGACAACAGGAGGGAAATAGGGGAAGAACAAACAGAGACTGAGACAGAGCCTAGTTCTCAAATCAATGACAAGAAAGAGGAGAAATTGGAGGAAGAGTTGAATGAGGCAGAGGATGATTGTCCAGAGTTGTCAGACCTCTCTTACTCCAACAAAGAGTTTAAACCCTTCAGGTAAACGGAAAGTTAACATGTCTGGTGACTTGAGACATTTAACAAAAATATAGCAGTACATTTCTGTGCTTGGTTTAAAATGTGTTTTTTTCTCTTGCAGAGACTCAGACAGTCTTCTACACATGGCAGAGCACAGGAGGACAAGGACAGACAGTGAAGGCACAATGGGAAGCATAGGGAGCTGTTCTACCATACCACCAGTAAGAAAAACACACACATCATTAAGAATTTTGACAAATCGGACGTTTCTTCAAGCATTGAAGCAATCCCAGTACCCACTTTTAGACACAACTGGAATGGCCTGTAGGTGTTGCTAAAGAGCTTTCACATTGTCAAGGATTGTGACAGGTGTAGCAGAGAAAACAAATCCACATACTGTTGTGTCTGCCTTGCAGAGACAGACAGCGCTGCGTTCATCTGTAGTAACCTGCTATCCTTGTTTTTGTGTGTCCTGTAGGAGGTAGTCCGTCAGAAGGTGCGGAGGCAGCTCACCAAGCAGCAGAAGGCAGCGCAGAGGAGACGTCTACAGAAGGGAGAGGCCAACTTGGTGACCAAATCCAGGAGAGAGAACCAGAGTAACATCAAGTCTAGTATGGACTCTGCCTCCTTCTGGGGATAAACAGGACTGCAGTGGTGGACAGATGGAATTGTTGTCAACATGCCTTTTTGTTTGATTAACATGTATACTGCGTGGATCCTCTGCTCCTTTGTCTGTTGGAACTGCAGTGAACTATCATGTTCAATACAGTCTAATGTAAATATCGCCGACTTATTATGTTGAAACTGTATGATTGGTAATTAAAACATTGAAACAATACAGATAAGCTGTGTTCTTCTCTGTTATTTCAAAAGAGTTGTTTAACAAATGAGTTAGAAAATATTTCTTCTGCCAGGGCAAAATATGCACCTGTGATAGATGTGTTTGCACAGTGAGCAAATTCTTCTTAATCAGTTCTCACATCAACCTTCACAATGGGAACAGAAGCCAGAGAAACCACTGAGTAACTTTTGTCATTGTAGCTTCAAGTTCATTCTAGGTCTCGGGACACTGCTGACAGAATGACTAATGTGGGTGTGGATTTAAGATTCAAACAAGTTCATGGGGAGCTTTTATTCATGCTGAACGCCAGTCAATCAAAGGCCTCTAACTATTATGGAAATTTGTCTAGATCTCTACCTCCACTCACAGCAGCCAATCAAAAAACACAACTCCCACAAGCATGTGGGAACACACATGCTCCAAATACAAAATACATTCAGCATGAAAAGGAGCAAGAATTAGACATATAAACCCTGTTTGCTTGTCACTCTGACATGACTCAATAGAGAATGAGACATGAGATGTTAGAGATGAGAAGCAGAGCAGAGGAACTGGGAGCTAAGAAACCACTTTTTTTTTCTCCCTCAGAATTTGGTTCATTTATGTGTAAGAGGCTTTCAGGGAGCGAGTGAATTCAGACTTGAACAATGCCCATTCATATTGAAGAGGGTGAATGGAGCTCAGACCCTGGGCTCCGTGGCCTCAAATTAGTATTTGAAGTCAAAAGTATCCCACCCCCACTCATCTCAGACACTACATGTTGGGTAAGACTGTCCTTTAGGTGCTGGAAATTGCTGCTCTTTCATATAAAAAGAAGCATCCAGTGATATACTTCAGAACTGTTCTTATTTTTCCTGTTCCTCAATGATGATCGTGCTGTCTGTGGTTCAACCAACCAACTTCATGCAGGTCTGTGTTCAGGGATTAGCCAGCTGCACAGTCAAAAGGGAGGAGCTCAGCATTCCAGCTCTGCACCGCTGTGTGTGTGTGTGTGTGTGTGTGTGTGTGTGTGTGTGTGTGTGTGTGTGCGTGCGTGTGTGCATGTGTGTGCGTGTGTGTGTGCATGTGTGTGTGCGTGCGTGCGTGTGTGTGTGTGTGTGTGTGTGTGCATGTGTAGAAAGAATGAGGGGCCCTCTGAGCTAATTGGAAACAAGGGTGACAAAGGTGGCCCGCTTCAAAAGCAAAACTCTGGTGAGATGTTCACACAGGAGAGGAGGAGGGGGGAGAATGCGGTTTAGGAGGTGGAGAAAGAGAGTTCAGAAGTGGTTTTCAGATTTTGAGTTTATTCCTCATGATGTTCCCATCCTGAGCAGTGCCGGCTGTGTTGGATGCTCATTTCTAGGGTCACGTGTGGTGTTTTGATGGACTATTTTGATGAGAAGCACTTGACTGAACGTGTCTGAGGCAGCTGTTGCAGAAAACTCTGGATGAAGATGAGTAGAGTGCAAATGGAGGAGAGCATCATGTCATACCTGTCACAAAGTGAGACTGACACCAGCCACAACGACTGTGAGTAACTGAGGAATTTAATGTTACTTTCATATGGAAATAGACACATCTTTGTTTTAGATGTAAGAATCAAACTTACCAACTGTGTTTACCAGTGATGACCTGACAGTGATGCACTAAAATAATTAAAAACCAGGCAAGGAATTAACTGGTTTCACATAATTTTCTTGTATTTCCTCAAACAAGTGACAGTCAAGTTATCCCTGCTGCCATAGACTGAGCTGTAGTGAATTATTTGGCACACAGTGGGAGACACAGGAAGTGTTTAAACTTATTTCAGGGTCAGGAAAAGCTCATTGGGTTACAAAATGCTGATTCGTGTAAGTTATGGGAGGTACTTGAAGTTCCTGATTCTGCTTTCATGAAAACTCTGTCTGGGAATGCTGATTTATAGATGCCAGATTTAATCACCACAGGTTAAAGACACATCTTTTCAGACGTTTTCTCAAAATGTGTCTCAAACAAAAACTTCCATCTCTGATTTTACTTAGCAGAGACACTACAGATGAATAGGGTAAGAATGTTGATTACTTACATTAAATCATTTTTTTCCCCCTGAAATGTTATGTATAAATATGTAATTGATTCGTTATGCAATTTAATATGAAACAATTTGCATGGATTTCCATTAAGAAAGACAAAATTTGTTTAATCAATCCATAAAACAGAAAATACTGCCAACAAACAGAAATCTATTTCTATGTATTTTTAGAAAATTAAATGTTGTATAAATCAGGCAGTGAATTATATATGAACAAACCCACTCTTTAAAGACTGGAGCGTTTTGTGTGCAAGTGCAACTGAAGAGACTCTTCGATTATGGTACGAGTATAACAAAGTCATTTTGAGAAAACAGCTCTTAAAGACATAAATAAACAATATAAAACAGAATAATTCATTTTCGCATGAAAGTTCCCCGGTTGATTACTTATTAGACATTTTTTTGTGTCAAAAGTTTTCTGACAATTTAAAGGAGTGCACCTAATTAAACATGCACTAATTTGCATACATTTTTTGAACAGAAACCTGAACTGAAATAAACACCTAAATGTGTATTTTGGACATTTTATTCCCACTAGACATAATATGGAAAAAAATATCCCAAAAATCTGACTCTGACAGGAAAAACAGTGCTGTTTTTGACATGCTTCCTTATTACATGTGTACAGTGAATGTCGTGGCCATGCTCCACAACTTCTGGGAGCAGAGGCAGATGAGCCAGTCAAACGGCTCCATCAGTGTATCTGGTGATGGTGTTTCTGTTGGGGACGTCCAGACAGAGAGCCTGCTGCTATACGAGTCTGCACCATCTCCTGGTCCCCCATACATCTGCTACGTCACCCTGCCTGGAGGAAGCTGCTTTGGCAACTACAAGGTGTGTTTATCATCACCGGTGCTGTCTGGTAGGATTTCGACACTTTGCTCTGTGTGAACTTACACCAGTTATCCTTCGCGTGGAACTGGAAATATCACAGTCATGTGGCGACAACACATAGTCGACCAAACATGAGCTAAAAGTGTTGTTAAGAGATACGATGCAGGTGATCTTTATTTCTTGATAGTTTATTATACGACCTAAATGGATAGTATACCTGTTGATTCAAATTAACTCTTAGCCTCTTGGCATACATGGTAACAAAAGGTTATAATCTGTAAGTCTCATATTCAGAGGCAGACACTCGGAAGCAAAATTTAAAGGTCATTCCGTGACGATTAACACACAGTCACACAGACTTTTAGGGTTGTTTTAAATTGATGTCATTCCGTTAAAATTCCACAATGCCTATCAATGGGCTCATTGTGACCCAGACAGCAGCCCCCAGCTCAACAGGAGGCATGTGATTGGTTATTTGTGAATACCTCTAATGTCCTAATCTCATTGGTGATTTGAGTTCTGATCCCATGATTAGCTGTAATGAAGTGTAAAATCGTCAAAATGGAACTAAGAGTGGGCGCCTGTTTAAAGACAGAACTCACTGGCTCAAAGTGATTCAACCCGAGGCTCATTAATATAAGCGCGCACTGTGAGGAAGTTTCACATCTTTTTGCTCTCTTGTTCCACTCTTTGTGACATTTCAACCCTTCGTGTTCATCGTCTCTCATCCTCAGGTGTGTGGCACTCAGGCAGAGGCGCGGAGGGACGCAGCCCGCGTGGCTCTGATGAACTCACTTGTGAACGAGCTGCCATGTCGACGCATCAGCGCTCAGTTCATCACTCAGAGCTTGCAGCAGGCCGAAACAGACAGTGCTGAGAGTGTGAGCCAGCGCCGACACAGTATTAGCCATTTCAGACTGTATCAATGACACAGAAGGAGTTTTTAGTCTAACATGAATGCTGGCTCTGTTAAGGTCTCTGTTGAAGACGCATGTGATTCGAGCACCAGTATAGGAACCTACAGTCTGCTGCTCCACTCCTACATGGGAAGGACCATGCTGGAGTTCCAGGTAAAACATTTTGCAAAATGCTATTTTTCTTGTAGCCATGCTCATAAATCATGTGAAGTCATGTGGTAATTTTGTGAAAGATCAATTTACTTCAAAGGATAGGCTAGGCTTTTTGAAGTGCCGCTTCAAGCCTGGGGATCTAATCTAGTATTTATAATTGGACCCCAGTTTAAATTGTTATCATTTTACACACCTAAATTGGGAATTATTAAGCCAAACATAACAAAAATTACAACTGGTGGGTGATAATTACACCCCCCGGTGTTATCATTACAGCCCAAGTCTGTTTTAGCTTATGTATTCACACTCCATCTCACTCTCAGCTAGACCCCGACAGGGAGTCTTGGTATGAAACACCTTATATTTCTACCTTTGTGTAAATAAGCATACGTCTGCAGACAGAGGGCTATTAGCAGGAGGAAATAGGTTCATTATCATTCCTGCTAAAACATGGCTCATAAAGATGAAACACTTCCAAGTAATACACACACCTCCAAATGTGCGCACATGTACACGCACAGAAACTGAAATACATTGGCACACACACGTCAAATCTTTACACATATGGCATGCAGCCGTCTGCGTATCATTTATACATGAAATCAACACCAGGGCTGTCCGATGGTTTGTTTTTCAAGCAGATGAGCAAGTAGCATGGAGCAGATGTACAGTTCGAAACAGAGCAAACAGGCCGGCAGGTACAACATGGACTTCGACCCCAGACAACCAACGTGTGATATTTTCCATCTGTGTCTCATTAGGTTCATTTAATCTATAGACTCTCTCTGTTTAACGCAAATGTCACTAGCTCTTAACACATGGCAGCTGTTCAGCCAGACAGTGTTTTTTATAAATCAGGATGAAGCCTACCTGGTATGAAAAGATTTACAATATCTCTTCAAACCAATCATCCACAGTTTAGGTGTGTTCATATGTTATCTCTGTCGGACGTGTGTACACAGAGCTGGATGCGTGGGTTTGTTACTCAGTTCATTAGTTATATGGTTTTGCAAGACTCACTCTCACTCTTTGTGTTTCATTTATTCTGAGGAGCTTTCTCCCTCCCTCTGGCCCTCTGTAGGAGATGATGACCATTTTTCAGCTGTTGCACTGGAATGGGACACTGAAGGCTCTGAGGGAGAGGCAGTGCTCTCGACAGGTAGGCCTTGCCAAGGACACATCTCATCCCTGATTTCAGCTAACTTTGGTTGAGCTTCTCAGTTATGCCTTTTTTTCCTTCCTCCTACTCAGAGTGTGATTACCTATTACTCTCAGCGAGGACTTGATGAGTACATGCGCAGCAGCTTAGCTCTGGACTGGCTCGGCCGTGAGCAAAGGTCACCGGGACGACTCGCGGAGGAGCTGCAGGTGGCGCAGAGGGAGCTGGTGTTGGCCCGGCGTCGAGGCGTAGAGCTGCGCTTCTACAAGGAAAAGACGGAGATCATCAGCCTGGCTCTGAGTCAAGCATACATTCACCACACACCCGAGGCCTTCAGCCAGGCGCAGAGTCACACATACAAGCAAGAACTACTTCCTTTACACCCATTATACAGCCAGGACACCAAAGTCCAGATAACCCCACCATGCAGTCCTTCACCAAGCCTCCATAAAAACACAAAACAAACAGTCTGTCAAACGTCTGGAAAACACACGCCCTCCAACAGTCCTTCTTCATGCTCACAGGAGACCTTTGTGCCTATAAATAACTTTGAATAGACTGAGGCAGAAGATGGGCGATACAACTTGACATTTGACTCTGTGAATAAGCTAAAATGCTGTCATTTGAGATCTGACCTTTTTATTTGAGAGGGAGAAGACATATCAAACATGGCCACTTTATTCAGGTTTTCTTTAAACGTGAGAGTTCTGTAATCATGAGAGTTACACATATTGTCTTTACATGTCTATTAATTAGTTCTATAGCCTTGTTAACACTCCTTTGTGACTATCGATCCAATACTTAAAGATGTCTGTAGTGTCATTAAAATGATTTAGAAGAACTACCAGGAAATATAGTTGAACTGTAGCTGTAAATTTGTATCAAGGTTTTTTTGGTATGAGAGCTCTCTACTGCCTTCGCTTTTATGTACGTTCAATTGTGTTATCTCTCTGAGAGGATAACCTGAAAGTTAAAAAAACATTAATTTTGAAATGACTTAAATGATTCAGGCTGGAATGGTTCACATACCAGCAAATTAGTGCTCCTCCATGCCTCACGCTTCTTCTCTCCTTTTCAGTCTGGCATCTGGCATATCAATTCCAAACTGACTGGAAATTACTTACCAGGACACTGACTGACTGTGGGACTTGTTGGATGACGTGTTGCTGGATGTTATGGAAAAGAGTGTCTGTTACTGAGTGTGACACACATTTATGTGATGGTGTTGGAAAGCAAAAGGGTATAAGATAGAAGACTCTTGTATTTAAAAAAGCACTTACTATGTACCTCATGATAAAATGCACAAAGGCCAAGAGCATTCAGTTGTCTTAGGTTTGGTTTGGCATCGGGACTAAATGCATTTCAAAGGGAAAATGTTTTTGTTCTTTTAATCTTTGTAATAAACATTTGTAAATAAATATTTTCTGTGACTCATGACCTGCCTGTACATTTATATGGACACTGCTGGAAATGATAAGGTGCTTTTTAGAGTGAAAATATTCATTTTAATAGATACTTTTGGATTTGTGGGATATTTTTCTTGCATGATCACCTTAGTTGAGATTAGAGTGAACCACCATGATCCAACCAGTTAGCTTTCAAAGTTTCCTATACCAACTCAAAACTGGGGAAGGTTTACAGTCAGGGACGTTCATTCCTCTTTGGGACTTTTTTGTAAGGCTCGCTGATATTTTCAATATTCAGACCACTGTGTGACAGACTTTTCATGTTTGGATTTTCTGTATATAATTTTTTCTCAGTGTTCTCTTGCGAAGGAGATCTCGGTGAGACTTCCTGAATGAGTAAAGCTTAAAGGAAAAGTTCACCCAAGAATAAAAATTCAGTCATTGCTCGATGTCATGCTGATGGAAAGTCTGGTGACGTTTTGTAGACCACCAAACATTTCTTGAGCTTTCCAGCAAAACAGCTCTGCTGTATTTCCCTAAACAACAGAATTGGATGGGGACTCATTTTAAAACCTAAAAATCAATGCCCCCCCCCCCCCCCCCCCCCCCCTCGTCCTTCTGGATTCTGAAAACTTTTTGTTTTTTCAGTTGTTTTTTTATGTTTTGAAACAAGTCCTCATCTACTTCAGGAGAATGCTGAAGTGGTGTGTTTCTGTGAATGTTTTGTGGACTAGGAAACCTTTCATGACTTTCCCTCCAGATGTTTGGGTGAACTTATCCATTAACAGAAAAACCGATACCTACAATCTACAGTTGAAGTGGAATCTTGAAATCAAACTGCTCTTTGATAACTGTGTACAGGTGTCAATAAATTATTCATTCTAATTCTAGTTTTTGGTGTCTGTGTTAGTGCGAATGATATAAAGTTTGAGCTCTCTGGCTGTCCGTCGAGAGGTGGAGTAGTCACATGGTCAGAGATTGTGATCGTTGAGTTCCTGGAACAAACAAAACAAATGACAGCTGACCAGTGGACGGGGCTACCAGCCCGTGTCAGTCGCTTCGACGTGTTGAAATCTTATTTTGGTCATTTGCGCAACAACACTGAAAAAGTGTTCACTTCTGGTGAATAAATAACTGAGGAGAAAGACAGCGTAACAGGCTAACAGCTACGCGGTAGGTTAGCTTAGCTTAGCCTCGCAGAACGTCTACAGTTATGTAGCTAGCTAAGGAGAGTTTCATCAGCAGGGACTGATTTCGTTTTTCTGACATGTGTTCTCTGTACAGTACGTTTGTGCTTGAAGACATGCTAGGTGCTGGCTTGCTGTCCTCCGTCAGAGACCTTTCTCAGCCGGCCATCAAGGGTGTTGTGTTTACAACCAGTGACGGTGTTTATCTCAACAACACAGCCAGCCACTAGCTGCTTATCGACCTCAGCTAGCTATTACAGCTAATTGTGGTTGTGTGTGTGTATTTACCCTACGTATGAGGACTGCTGAGCTGCACTGTTTCCTCCAGGAGACATCTCAGTCAGCTGTTTTTCAATGCGATCTGAGTTGTATTGAAGTTGGTTTGAGCAGACACTAAAGATGGAGGCTGTAAGACCAAAGAAGACCAAGGCAAAGACCAGCGGGAAATCTCAGGTGATTAAAAGAAGACTTTTACAGTCATTCCTTCTGCCCTTTCTTTTTCAGTTCACAGACTAGCCTTGGGTCAGGAGGATAGTACTGTTGCACTCCCTCTCCATCACAGTAATTGCTCTTCTGTCACATGATGAAAACAGCATTAAAGGGTGAGTTGTTAACCAAGGATAATCATTGTTTTCATTGATTGTTGTTGTATGTTTTCAGTCGGCCAGGAAGCAGAAGGAGGCAGAGGAAGACAAAAGAGCCACAGTTCCCCCAGCTGTGTGTGATGAGGCCTCCACCTCTGGCTTCACGGACGTTCCCCTCAGTCTGCCGTATCAGGAGCCAGAGGAGGAGCAGCATGACCCTGTTGAGCAGCATGACCCTGTTCAGCACCCTGAGACCGCGACACAGCAATCAGATCAGCCCTCCGAGATACAGCAGACCATCCCATCACAGTCCTTATCCATATCAGTGTCAGCTAAGACTTTAGAGCCATCCCTCGAGTCAAAAGAGAAGGATGGAGGAGAAGCTGCTCAGAGGGCTGAGGTCAAAGTTGCAGCACAGAACCCTGACACACAATCATGGAGTCAGCCTTGTGTTGTAACTCAGTTTCAGATCACAAATGCCCCGAGTGCTCCAGCATTGTACCCCTCTCTCCCAACACTGGAGGAGGGCCCCATGCTACAGCTCTGTGAGGAAGCTGTGAAAAATGGGGAAAAGGGACCTGCAGTGTTGGCACTGCCCGAACAAGAATCTTCCCCTCCAAGTTTGCAGCCTCTGGAGTCTGTCAGCGAACTGTCAAGGTGCAAACTGTACCCAGAATTACCCAAGACGGCTCCAGAAATGCAGGTAATGCCCATAAATCAAGAGTATGAGTACATTTGTGTGTTTGAAGGCTTTCAAAGTCCATCACCATTTCTTCCTCTTGAAACATTAACATTTAAAAGTCAGTGTGGTTATTATTTCACTCTCAGTGTTTCTAAAAGACTGTATCAGTTGTGGCAAAAATAGTAATCAAAATGTGTGACGATATAAATTGAATTCATGTCGTATGGTTTTGAAAGTGACTGTAGACTGTTAAACTGTTAATGCTTAGTGAACAGTAAATCTTCCTTGTTTGGTTCTGGTATCGACATCATTTGTAATTTAATTTCCCCAAAAAACATTAAACTTTATTTGTACATATATACACACATTACGGTAATTGGTAAAATAACGTGATATTTGATTTTGTCAGTATTGCCCAAACCCAGTTTTTACCATTGTGTCTTAAATACACATTACACACTAACATGTGATATAAAATCTTTCATCTCGTGTTTTTTCTTCTGCAGCCATTCTCATTAGAGCAGCTGAGCGTCTGGGAGCCAGGCGGAGGGTTACGAGCTTGGTTAGAGGGTGTTGAGGTGTGTGCAGCCCAGTTCTGTGCTTTAGCCCGGCAGGAGAACCATGAGCTGACCGAACTGCTGCAGAACTACTGGCGCTGTCGTAGACAACTCACCCAGTCACACACACAGCTACATACTCAGTCTTCTGACTGCAAGAGCACACAGAATCGTCTCTGGAGCTTCAAAGATGAGCAGCTTACACTTCAGGTGTGGTCATTAAAACAGAAAACAGAAATTAGAAAAAATATAGTACGTAGAGAAAATAGTTAGCTAATGGTCGTCTGCTGTAATAACACTTGAAAAAACATTTCTTCCGTACAGGGTGTGTGCGCAGATCAGTCTAAGGTTTGCGGGTACCACCGCTTCCAGCAGGCAGAGTTCAGTCAGAGTGTGCTGGCTGAGCTCAGGAGACTGTTTGAAGCTCGCAGTGAGCTGCTCCATCAAAAGGTGGCGCTACATGCGTACACCGCTCTGCTCTCACGTCTCCAGGTGGAATCATACTTGTATCGTCTACTCAAAGGTGAGCGACTCACAAGTTGTTGCTAACATGCCTCTCATGCACAATACAGATCTCAAGTACAAACCCTGCATCTGTTTTGTGTACTCTTGTTTTTGTCATTAGATTGCTCTGGAAGCAAGACACATCCTTGTTCTCTCCAGCCGTTGAAAGAGGCCATCAGTGTCCTGTTCAGCTTCACACGTAGAGTCCTGGATGACTCACAGTTTCAAACAGACATCCATCACTGGCTGGACAGATTGGTACACACACAAACACTCTACCACCCTTTTTAATCCACATTCCCGACAACACAATACCTCCATCAATGGAGGTATTGTGTTGTTTTTTTTCTTGACATGGTTCTCGCACACTTTCCAGGTGGCAGTCCTGCTGCATGTTGGAGGGTCAGGAGCGCACCTTTACCTGCTTTGCCATCTTCTCTGCTGCCCTGCCGGCGTTGGCAAGTGGGCTGCACCCTTCCTTCAGGTTAGTGAAGGACAGTCTTTCATTTATTGTTGTCTTGTCAGTGGTCGTACAAACTGACTTGAGTTTTTCTTCCCAATGTCTGCCTCAGATCCAAGTTTTGGGGAACACCTGTGGAGTGCAGCATTTCATGCAAGCTCTGGCCATCCTCATGTCACCTTCAAGGTAGCCTTTCTTAGCCACTGACCGTGACCTGTAAACTCATGCTTTTGGTTTTCTGTGAGAATACATGTAAACCGTTCAGGGTCTAACAGCCTCCCATTTCAAACCAATGGCGTCTTTGTTTTGCACTCAGACACCGTGCAGAGTTTTTGGGACATTTGAAGCCATGTGAGAGCCAGAGCTCAGCAGCTTCTGGACCTGAGTCTGGCAACTGGACACTAGTGGATGAAGGGGGAGAGGAGGTATGTGCATGAAAGCAATGGCTGTATTTTGGAGAAAAGAAACCAAAACTGTGTGTGTATATGTGGGTTGGGAAAATGACTGAAAAAAGTAGACTTAATATGATAATTAATATCATTTACTTGGTAAAAACCGTGTCTGTTTTCTTTTCCTTCACTGACTGTCGCACAAAATGTGATATGTCACTGGGGATTATAGATGATGACTGTCTAAATCAGAATGTTCTGGGCTTCATTCTGACCTGCTGAGTCATTTGCAAAGCTGTTATGAAAAGGGTGCCAAATGAACACCTATGACCATTTGAATATCATGTCTGCCATCTTAGAACCACAACTGCTGCCAGTGCTAATGTGCTGCCACTTTAAGAAACACATTATTTTGCAGAATAGCAACATTTTAAGATGGTGTAATTGAAGTTTTCTTTAATAATATGTCATTTTTTTGTACAATAGTCTGTCATTACCATTTTATATAAACAGTGAGATGCTTCTATATTGCATCTTGCCTTAAAAAGCTGTAGTTTAAAATGTCACTTTTATTAAAAGAGCACATTAAGTGGTCATTTTAACCTTATCTGAAGTATCCTCTCCTCCTAGGATGAGGACCCAGACAGCAGCTGGTTGTTGCTCTGTGAGGAGGATCTGATCTCCCTGCTCACCCAGTTCCCATTCCAGCAGCTCTATTCACACATGCTGGGAATGAGCAAGCAGGGTAGGGGAGTCCGTCTGTCTGTCCTTCTGTCTGCTAGTTTGTCTCATTCACTGTATGAATTGACACACCTCTTTCCGTCCAGGTGTGTATGAACCTGTGTCCTGTTCCAGTCAGAAGATTATGCGTGTTTTTGGTTTTGCATCTTCACTCATTGAAATTCTCGCTCTCGGACTGCAAACCTACAACAGGGCTCGTTACAGACAGCTGGTGAAACGGATAGGACACATCATACGGTCAGTGCAGCAATCAGAGAGCACACAACTATGAATACAGTATATAATAATAGAGAATCATAATATTGTCTTTTGCTTTTTCCTCAGAATGACTGTGTGTTACGTCAGTGATCACTGGGCCCAGTATGTGAGTTTAACTGGTGCTGGTGGGTCCGGCTCACACTCTCTGTCTTTGGAAAAACTACAGCTGGAATACGACCATCTCTTCCTCAGAGCTGTTCTACATGTGCTCAGAAACAAAAGGTGAAGCCTCCAGTTTCCATTTTAACATGAACCTATTAACTTTAGGGCTTTTTGCATTTATTTTCTGTGCTCCTCTCTCACAGGTTGGGGATTTGGTTGTTTATGTCCGAGATGCCGTATGGGACTCTGTCCAGCTCTATGTTGTGGAGGGTGCTCTATGTTATGCAGTGTGCAGAGACGGCAGGACTGGAAACCCTCGGCACTGCAAGCGACACACACTCCTGCGTTCAGGCTCTTAGAGGTACCAGTATACCTGCACTAAATATACTTCGTAACCTCAAAAGTAGTAATAATTAGATGTGACCTCATAGTTTTATCATTGTTTGGAAAACTGAATGAATCTAACACACTTTTTTTGCCACACAAACGTTTGTATTGAACTTTAATCGAACAACCTAAACTCAGTTTTTTAAGATGCTTCACAGATTTATTGCCCTGGAAATATAAAGCCAGGTTCAGAAACATGACGATCTAGTGTAATAACTTTATTGTGGGGATGCTACTTAGACTCTTATTATTGCTTAGCCAATTTAGCTAATATTTGTCAAGCCTTGAAAGTGCCACTGGTGCATCAGTTATAATGATACTTTGTTTACTAGATCATGGGTGATACTTGTGCCGAGCACCGGAAGTGTCTGATAATGCTTTCCACAGTATCCTCACCAGGAACTCGGTGGATTATTCCTCTCCGTCTGATGTTGACAGTTACCAACCTGATATTTTCTTTCATGTGTCTTCTACAGACCCAGAGCACCAGGAGAGGTTTGAACACTGGCTGTGTGAAGTGAACAGCTCTGATGGCATCTCCCTCCTCACTGCACTAGCACACATGGCCACACCGACTCAGCACTCTGACCCCGCATTCATCACAACCATAACTCTGCTGATTTACCAGGTGCGTCAAAGAGAGGCCAAGGGCATGTTGAGAATAACACAAGGAGTAATCTTTTTGATTAGGACACTGTGTATTTCATATAGAGTACTGATGGGAACTAATATGAAAACACTGAGGAGGGTAGCACAGAGAAAGCATAAAATTCCAAAGATATGTAACACTGGTTAAAGATTCATCACCTTGGGCCCTTAGAAGAAACATAGCGTACCTTACTTATTCTTTTCTCCGACCGGTCTCGTCTTCTTTTTGCTCCAGGTGTCTTATGTGAGTGTGTCTACCAGAGAAACTTACTCTAAAGTGGGGAGGGAGTTGCTGGCTGCCATAGCAACAGTCCATCCCTACGTTGTGTCTGTGCTCCTGGAGAGACTAAGAGAGACCATACAAACTGTAGGAATGGTTCGTATTGCTTTTCTGTTAATACTTTTGGTTTTAACTGCAAGTACTTGACTACACTGAGAGGAAAATAAGTCACTGTGATAATATCTATGAATATTTGTGTGTATGTGTGTCATAGGTGGCTCTTTACTTGTGCAAAGAGCTTCCTCTGAGTTTGTGGCGGCCCCGGGCAGAGGAGATCTGTGTGATCGGAGCATGGTTGCTGCAGCATCCCCTGTCTGCTGTGGAGAACCGGCTGGCTTGTGTCATACTGGAGGGTCTGAACTGGGGCTACATGCAGGTAGTTTTCACTGATGCAATGAAGATGATGTGTCCATATATCTTGTTGTGTGATTGTCTTTAAACTTGCTTCTTCTCTCAGGATGGCACCTTGGCCCTGTCTTCATCCCTCCACAGTGAAGTGGCTCTGCTGGTGGCTGAAGCCTTTCAGAAGTACCTTACTGACAAACCGTACAGTGGCCTCATATCAGAGGGAATCAAACAGGTGACGCATTCACTTTTCTCTCACAAGCTGGGCATTCCTCTTTAATTTGGATGCATGTTTTTTTATTATTGTCCCTCTTACTTCCTCCCATCAGGTGTCTTACCTCGCCAGTGTCCTTCGTTTGGGTGTATCTCCTGAAGCATCCTTTAGCCAATGGGCATGGCAGCTGTTGCTAAGGTTGAAGCTCCACGGCAACGCCCAGAACCCAAAAGGTGCCTGGTCCGTCCCCGCTTTGACATCCAACCCACCTCCAGAGCTCACACACACTCCGAGCATGCACTCTGTCATCAGGGCTGTCAAAGCAGGCATCCCTATTGGATGCTACCTGTCCATCGCCATGACAGCAGTCGGACACAGGTATTTGTTCACTCACACTATTTGTAATGCTTATATTTACATAGAATTTGAATGGAGTTAATCTCCTCTGTGTATTTTTTCTAGCCTGGAACACTTTTGTACCGATGGAGTTGGATTGTTGAAGAGTCTGATTCAGTCGCGCCACCTGAGAGCTGCCGTGCATCTTCTGGACAACATCCTACCCCCAACCTACCCTCTCAGCTTCTACCTGCTCAACAACTCTCAGTAAGAAAGAAACATCCTTCCTGCACAGCCTGTAAAGGCTGCAAAGAAAGATATTTATTAAAGCAGCTTTCATATCTCCACCTGTTGTCCCTCTGTTTTTGCCAGGTTTGTAAGCTGTATCCAGCTGTTCCTGCAGTACGACAGTGTGTGTCCTCAAGGTGTGACACAGCAGGTCACTCACCGGGTAGCACCACTACTCACAGGAACCACCTATGGAGACAACGTCCGACTGCTGAACAGTGTCATTCAGGTTTGTCACAATGAGCCAAAGGTGCATGTCAGGTTTTCAGTCATCACAGACAATTGTTTACATCCAGGAGACTGCAGATGCTTTGCTTTTAATACATGTGTAGTAGGGGTGGGCAATATGGACCAAAATTCACATCTCTGTATCGGATGGTGATACACAATTGCTATAGAGAGGTTAAATGTTCAGTCAAAGCCACATTTGTTGTGTCACAAGCACTTTGATTAAAACAGACTGTGATCAAAATAAAATGCAAAGACAGGGTTTTGAAAATGTACAACTGCAACATGTGAAACACAAGCAAAAAAAAAAGGAATAGATAAATAGCAGGGCATTACGATCATTTTTCTTTCACATAACACTGGAGCTACAGAGGTTTAAAGTTTTCAGCACAGGCCACAAAACTGTAGCATGAGTGTGATGTTAGTCCATTGTAGTTTGAGAAAATGTATATGTCCCCTGTGTTTGGGAGAGTTTTAAGAAGTAAAAGTTTTCTATAGCCTTTAAATGCAGATATTGTTTAAAATATCTTTGCTCATTTAATATATTTGTTGTATGCAAATATCATGAACAGAGAGGGAGAAAGAGAGACTTTGTCCGTGTTATATACAGCTCATGTAAAAAAAATTTGTTTTTGTTTTTGTTTTTTTACATGAGCTGTAAATCAGCTCACACACAAACAAGCAGCCCTGTCTCAGCACTGTATTGCATGTGTGCCAAAGCTGTGATTTCATCCATGGCACAGCCATATATCGGCCTATGTGATACTGTACACTAATCAACAGATTAATTAACATAGAGTGGTGGTGCTGTGTCTCCCTCAGTGTTGCAGAAGGACTTGTGAGTGAGGCAGGGTTGCACAGAGAAAGGGGAAACTCAAACCTTTGCTCTCTGTTGATATAAACAGTATCTCAAATTGTATCTCATATGAAAATATATTTAAGTTTCTTAAAACGTCAATTTACCGCCCAGCCCTGATGTGTAAATGTTCGTAATATCATAAGCCAATGGTCAAAATGAAAAACATCTTGTGAAATGAGCAACATTTTAACCCATCCATCCTCTGCAGAGAACACATGTATGAATGTGTGTATTATCTTCCAGAGTCATGTACTGGAGAGTTCTAAGCCGAGTCATGTCGGTGCTGCAGCAGTGCTGGAGTTCTGGGTGGGGATTTTAACTCAGCAGAACCTGTGGTACCGGGACAAAACAGTCCTGTTCCTCATGGATCAGATCTGCTGTGCAGCATTCACACACCATCAGGAGGAATGTGTGCAGAAACTTCTGTACCAACAACATAAGGTATTTACTTTGTTATATTATCATTTTGCATTATCTGTGGCTCTTGCAGGTCTCACAGGTGCTGGTACTGAAATTGGAACTGCAGGCGGTTGTCAGGAACATTATGAAGATAAACATTACAGTAAGATCAGGAGCTTGGTGATGAGGGATGATGAACAGTTTAACCCATTAAGCTTTTCATTTTAGTGTTGTTAATTCACACTGTGTTAAAACTGATCTTGTATCTTAATTTGTACTCTGAAAGTTTGCGAACTTTGAGTTTACTGTGAAATGTTCCAATCAAGAAACCTTTGGGGAGCTTAAGAAGCACAGCGTCTTCGTAATTTTTTACAATTTTCATGCCTAATGCAGAATGCCCTGGGTTACCACGGAGATCGGGGTCTGCTCTCCTCTCTGGTTGGTTGGATCGCTGGCAATGCCACACCCTCATTTATAGAGGGCCAATCCCTGAGTGTGGAGGTAAGGGTCCCCAAAGCATTCACAGTATTTGCCTGTACTCTTGATCATAGTAGTATAATTCTCAGTGCTGAGAGACTTGTTGTCATCGTTGTGTTTGTAGGTCTGGTTCGCCTGGCTGGTGCTGAATATGGAGGGCGTGTTTGAGGACGATTCTCAACTGAGATGCTGTGTTGAAAATGAGCTCTTGTCAGACCCCAACATTTCCCCAGAACAAGCTTTAAAGGTATGCAAAACACATACACAGTAAGTTATATAATTATTGATGTCAGGATGTTATTGATGACAAGTATTCTGTGTCACTTGGCAGGACATTTCACAATTCAGTACACCGTAGGCGTAGCGCAGAAAGTTGCACAATTTGAAACGTTTTGCACTTAACGACATTTTACCCAAAATAAACACACTGCAGTCACAGAGTGCTTGCTCTACAGCAGTCTGGCTCATTAATAATAGGGTAACTCAACCAATTCCCCACACATTAAGTGTGTTTACAGGTCTTAGGAAGTAAAAGCAGTGTAAAGCCTTTTGTGACTCCAGAGGAAGCTGCTTGTAATTGATTGAATGCCTCCAGTTATGTCACTCAGTGGTTGAGTTACTGTAGGTGTTATGTAGGTGCCAGTTTTTGAAAAGCAGTCCTTTGGTCTACCATTACACTGCTTTAAGTCTGTTGGACTCTTTAACATATAATATTGATGGCGTTATTACCCTTTCAGTGCTGTATTTAGATGTTGTTAACCGTTAGTCCTTTTCTGAGCCAGAAAGCGCAACAGAGGTTGAAGCTGCCGGTAGCACCATCTCTGCAGCGACTGCAGGTGTACCGCTGGGCGTGTCAGGCTCTAGCCACGCCTCCTGACCACCCTCTCCTTCCCCTGGTCTGGCAGAAGTTCCTTCAGCTCTACCTCAGGCAGCCAGGACCAGATTATGGGTACGATGCACACACTCATTGCTATCCCTGACAAGTGAAACCAGGAAATGGGCAGAATCCATGTGATAGCGCTACATCCGTTTTGTATGTCCTGTTCACCAGGCTTGCTGCAGGTGGATGTATCGGCCGAAGGTTCTTCCAGGGCTCTTCTCAGGCCTCATTGCTCAGAGACCTGAGACAGAGAATACAGGAGGTGTCTGACTTCCACCATGCTGCCGGCCAAGCCCTCAGGGTGCCCCCGCCACACACACCTTCGTCAGACAGCCAGGGCGATGACAGCCCCGACAATCCCCGTCCACCTTATCTCACTTCTCCTCAGCTACACACAGAGCTGGTCAGGTATGTCATTGATGCTTAATACACTCAAATACACCTTTTCCTGTTGTTTGGCAGGTGGTAACAGCCTATAGGGTGGTGACAGGCTCTCAGTTCTCAGCTGATTTTTTGCTTACAGGTTGTTTGGTGTATTTGCCATTTGGCTGGATGATGAGACTCTGCAGAAGCAGGAAGTGTACCTTCCCTCTCTTCCTCCTGAGTATGAACCACACAGACTGGCACAGGTCATGCAGCGGCAGCAGGTGGGGTTGTCTTTATGTGCGTTTACATTTATGGTACAGTGGTTGTAACAGGTTAGTCAAACCCTGTTATATCGTGTGGTTCATACATCTGAATTGTGTTGTAGGAACTGTGGCTGGAGTATGTGGACCAGGAGCGACTGCAGTATGATCAAAGAGAGGTTCTGTCTCTGTGGGAGAAGGTGCAGAGCGAGCCAACCTTTTTGCAGGCCCAAAACCCCGGCTTCACTGACTACACCAGCCTTGACAATGGTACAGTCCAAACTGATACTGGAGAGCTGATAAATGTCTGATAATGATGATCACAAGAAAAATAAACATTCACAAAACTGTTTAATCTTATGCTTTGCATTTCTCTGTGTGCAGCAAGGGACCGTATCTTGTCCAACCTGCAGAAGCACCCAGTTCCCCGTCCAGCTCCAGAGCTGCAGCAACAGAAAGCTCCAGTAGCTGAGGTCCCCACCACCTGCCTCACTGACTCTAAAGCTGCTGCTGAACTGGTGCAACAGGACCTCCGCATCCTGCAGGACCAGGCCAGGTACATGGAGAGCATACAAAGATTAAATTCCACATCATCAGTGGCCCACACAAAAAACATATGCTAAGCTACACACTGAAAACTTACTGAAAAATACTACTAAATACTAAATAATGCTATCTTGGTGTCAGGATTGCAGTGGCACGTGAAGCCCAGCAGGTGGCAATGGAGCAGGAGCTGCTGGAGAGCCTTCCTCTACTTTATAAGAACCAACCAGAGCAAGTCACCATGGCCCTGGAGTGTAAAGGAAAGGGAGGGCAGCCATGCCAGGGACCAGCAAACATCACAGTCACCGTACGGCCAACAAAAACACATCCTACCAAACATTGTAGAATGTTTTTGCCATGATCACTGAATGCGTTTGTGTGTTGTCTCTGTAACCTCATAGTGTGAGCGTGTCCAGAGACAGGAGGCGGTGCAGACTCAGATAACATCACTGCGCCGGGACATCAAGAAGCTTCAAACCGACTCCATGGCTCCTCCACCTCAAAACCTGGCCCAGGCTGCTGTCCACACTGAGAACTTTATCACGTCAGTATAAACACATTGTGCCATTGCACTTTCACAATAGAAATAAGTTCAAATGCGTTAGGGAGGTGTTTTCATTAACATACAGACTTTTCTTATGTGCTCAGGGCTCTGGTGAATATGTACAAGGCACAGAAATCACCGGCAGTGCAGCATGTTGGCGTGTCTGCTTTCTACCAAGTGGTCTCATTTGTGTGTGAAGACACTCTGCGACATCCCCCAACACGCCAGTACCTCTCCTCATGTGTGGAGATCCTGGGACAGGTGCGCACAAACACTGACACATAGCAGATTTATATGAAGCATCGTGTAGCTGTATTAAGGACGTCCACTTCTGTCAATCCTACCTGATTCAGAAACACTGCTACTCGGGGAATAGTCGACTCAATCACAAGGTTAATTTTCTCGCTACACTCTTCTTTGTATCTAGGTGTTTATCCAGGGCAATGCAGAGGAATGTGGCCGCGTTCTGAAGACCATTCTGGAGCAGAGGCGTCTTTGTCCACTCATTTCCCCCTTCTTCACTCCCAACGCTGCGCCCAATGAGCTCGTCTTTCTCTACCAAGATGTGGTGACATCACTACACCTCGACAGTGCTGATGTCATCTTTATGCTGCTCACAAAGGTTAGCTAAGACAAAAATGTCACACAGTAAAGAAAGGTGATATACTCTTAAAATATTTCAGTCACACATACCGCTTCCTTCTCTCCGCCTGCAGTTTGATCTGTTCCAGTGGCTGAATGAAGCGCATCCTGTGTTTTCGGAGCGAACCCGTTTACTGGAGTTGGTCCACGGAGCTCTTTGCGTCTGCGGCCGAGACCCCGAGCCTGAACTTCTCACGCCCTTTCACCTCTTCACCAAACACTGGACCTGGCTTTTACGTCACCATTTCCCTGATCACTACAGTGACTGCCTGCGGCTGCTCATGACTAGTGAGTGTGTGTGTGTGTTTGTGTGTCTATGTACAAAGGCTCCCTGACTGAATTTAATGTATAGAATAATTAGAACCTCTATTAGCCTCAACTTTAATCATCATTTAAATGGTTCATCTATTATGTTACACAGTGCCTGGTAATTCACTTAGAAGCAAGGGCTGCTTTAAAAGGTCCTCTTGTGATTCATCAAAACACATTCATGCCTGTAAAAGACTGCCTCCTACTCATCTTCCCACCAATAAAAGATTAATTTAATTAATTAATTAACAATACTAAAGTTGGATCATTCCATCAATACGCTGACTTTGAGAATTACGTAGGGTATAGCCGGATGCTGAGTTCGCACAATAGAGTTATTTTAGCTCTGATCTTGCTGTTCCAACATTTATTGGAGATTGGCGACAAGGCAAGCCTTGAATTGGAGACAGATTAGTGCACGCTCCCGTCCACAACAATCTGTATATAATCCAAGATCTTGGGGACAGTTGGCTAGCGTGTCGCTGACGTCCACTGGATATCTAGCAGGTTAAATATCTGATTGAGTCGCATACAGGTCGAGGAGCTAGAGCCAATGAGAGCAGACCCTCCTCTCCTTTCTCCCTCTATCCTCTGCTGTCTCCACAGTGGCCCTCTGACCCCAGTCTTATCAGGCATCTGTGTGTGTGGAGCAGGCGCAATAACAGCCTATAGCTTCTACCGGAATACATACACACAAGCTGTTTCAGTATTTTCAGCCATGTTGACCCTGCTTTACCACACTACCAGGAGGCAGTTTCGCGTTTTCAGTCCAAAAGTAATCCTTGTTTTTCAAGCATCCTGATCCATCCTCGAACTTATCTTCTGTTCTTTTTCTTGCTTGGTTTTTCACTTCAGCTCAGCATACAAATGACTAGGAAAACTCACGACTAAGAGAAAAAAAGTTGCGTAGTGCTACACGAGTGTGTGTGTATTTGTGTGTTTAACCAAGACCAATTTGAGTTTATTGTTCACAGCCGCATGATATGAGATAATTTTAGACGTTTGATTTTTTTGCTTATTTAATTAAGATATTTCTTCATGTCATCAGGCTCCTCAAACCAGTTACTGAGTCCAGAGTGCTGGAAGGTGACTCTGAGAGTGCTTGGCTGCTTGCCTCCATCTCGTCATACCAAGAGCAAAGCTGAACAAGCACTGAGCACCACTGATGCCTCCGGCCGTGCTGTCGTTCCCCCAGCTTCTCCCTATAGGTCCACCATCAGCCTGTCGCCTCAGCAGGTAGCTAATGTTGCTGTTTTTAGTTAATCATGTGATGCTCAAATATTCATTATTAATCCACCCTTGCTAAATGATTTTAATGGTCGCCTACAGGTGGATGAGACTGTCGAATGGCTGAGTGATTACTTCATGCGGAGTCGTCTCAGTAAGCCAGAACTCCGCAGCTTCGGCCTCTACTCATCCTGGGGACCTTACGTCAGTGAGGTAGTTTCCCTCTGGGACTATTTGGTTGGCTGTCTCATCAACTTGCAACTCGGCAGCTGTGCCAGAGAGTCAGTGGGCAGCAGCAAAACAATGAAAGGTAACTGCCAAATGTCAGCACCCGTTTTAGGATACTAATCCTCGGGATCATCAATATAATTCAGCTGGTTTGTTTATATGCTTTGTTGTTATCTGTCATGACAGAAAGTACATTGTGTGTTGTACTCTCACAGCTCTGCAGGACCTTCACAGCAAGATTGTGAAGTTATTCAAGCCTTGGATCTTTCCTCTGGACACTGAAGATGGCGGGTAAGCAAAGCGTAACCCTCAGGTGTCATATTTGTTTCCCTTTGCAGGTAAAAAGCAGATGCTTGTGTTGTTGTAGTTGTTTTATTACCTGAATACAGTCTTGGAAAAAATTGAAAATTGAATCTCTGATTTTTTCACACCAAACTTTAGCTCAGTTGGTAGAGCGCGCATCCCATGTGTCGAGGCTCTGCAGCGGACCCAGGTTCGACTCCCGGCCCGGGTCCCTTTGCTGCGTGTCACTCCCCCTCTCTCTCCCCCTGTTTCCTGTTATATCTTCAGCTGTACTATCAATAAAGCCATAAAAGGCCAAAAAAATACTTAAAAAAAAAAACAAACATACATTTATTGTCAGATTGCTTGCTATTATAAAAACAGTTAAGTTTCCACATTGGTATTGATAAAGTGTGAACATAACTTTCATTAAATACTTTATTTTGCAAAAGGTGCCTTTTGTTTACAAAAAGTATTTTATCTCCCTGAAGATATGTAAACTAAATTAAACATCTGCATGCATTACATAGTAAACATCATGTTGGTAGATGTACAGGACATGAGGTGTGTGCTTGAGGTGTGAGCCTTTCCGCTACCTCTGGCCTGAGACATTCCCTATTGCGGCTTCGTAGCACAAACCTGGGGTCAAACATTTTCTGCATGGATGAACCTCCGGCTTTTCCACTGTATATACAGGCACAATATCTTCAGCAATATGCACCGTGACTATATCCGTAACAGCTGTCCACCAGGACCCTTTCTTGTCACACGGAACACAATGATTAAATGATTCTGCTAATGCTGGATGCTTTTAAGCGGGTATTTGTGGGCTGCCGCGCTCCTGTGCATCTCGTAGTGAACAACAAGTGCCCCACTCTGATACATGCGCCTGTTTGAGATGCTGAAATGAATGGGTCGGTCCGATGCCTTTAGTTGCAACAGCCTTTGAACAAACTTTGCAGCAGACCATGGTTTGTTCGAGGTTCAACGCAACAAAACAAAGCTACTGACGAGACGGTGCCTTTTTAGGAACGAACTCTTGGCTTGTTGCCATGATGTGTTGGTGTCTCTGTGGAAAGTCAATGCGAGGGGAGCGGCGGCAGGGCGTCCTATAACACAAACTCGAATTAATCGATTTTACCGATTTAATCGCCCAGGCCTACCACAAACGTGAAAATGCTCAGTGAGAAAAGAAAACATATGATGTTTACTTCTGAGTTATAGGTCAACGTTGTCACAGTAAAGTCTCTCATGAGGCCAGAGGTTTGTGCTGTGATTCTTTTGGAGAAAACACGGAGACAGCCATTTAGTGCTTTCCAAGATAAATAAACAGAAAATAAGGAGTCAATATCGGTGTCTCTCTGTCTCAGTAACCTCAAGTGTTACCCCTGGCTGGAGACAGAAGCGAGTGCAGCGGGATGTCTGGTTGGCCTGTTCACTCAACTCACTGACACACTGCATCACAAATTCAGAGGTGGGTTCCCAGCCAGCCGTCAATGTCTTTGTTGTCTGCACTGCTGAAGTTATTTATACCTTTGTGTGTGTGTGTGTATATGTTGCAGATCGTCTTCTGCCCAGTCAGAGAGGTGCACTGTGGCTGTGCATGATGCAGTACTGTGAGAGCTGCACCTCTCCCCGTACACCCGAGTACCTTCTGTACCTGTACCACACACACCTCCGCAGCCTGCCCTGGAGACACCTGCACCCCGACACTCAGCTGATGGAGCAACTCTTCAATGTGAGACATTCTAGCCTTAACCCCTGACTTCCGACACTGCATACTGATCGTGACATGCATGACACAGGGGAGCTTGTTAATTTGAGACCTTGGTCCTTGGCCCTCAGTTACTATTATTAGCTGGACTTCCTGTTATTTTGGTCTCAAGATTCTGTTCCTGGAAACAAGCGTCTCTCAAGACCCACATGAACCAGAATTCATACAGAATTTGCATGGATAAGAATATATAAAGAAATAAGTAAACACCAAACCCTAATGACTTATAATCATATTTGATTATCTATTAATTGGTAAAGTGTGCCAGAAAAAAGGGATGGAAGTAAGGAGGAGGAGATAAAGAGAAGCAGTTCTCATTATTTTAACAAAAATATCATCCATTTTGTCCAGCAGCTTATAGTCAAGATATTCACCATAAATATGCATCTTACATTAAAGGGATATTCAGGTTTTTTGAAGTGGTGTGGTTTGAGGTACTCATGCACAGTCAGTGTAGGATGCTTAACAATGTACTGCTGTGGGTAAGGGCAGAAGCAATGCATATTTTAGCCACCTATTAAAGGGCCCACTTAAAAAATGAATACCAGTTTAAGGGTATGCTATATTTAGAATGTTTTCACCACTTTACCTCACAGTTAGACAGCCCTGTTCGACAGGACACTAAAGCCGTTATATCCATCTATGCTCTCTCTAAAGCCACCAGACTCCTTTGACAGAAACAGTAATATTACCTTGCTAAATGCAGAAGTTGCTGGTCTATCGCTGCCTCAATCTGTTGCTTTGTTCGGGGTACTGTGTGATTTTGGCGGTTTAAAGCTTTCGGACGGGCTCACGACAGTTGCACGATAACACCAACAAACTATCCATTCGAAACATCGGAAGACCAGCAACTAACAAGTTCTGTGAAGTAAAATAACCATTTCTGTCAAACAAGTTTGGTGGCGTTGATGAGAGCATTGTGAAGACTACAGTTAAGTGGTGAAAATATTCTCAACAAAGGGTGCGAGATTCATTTTGCTCCTCCACAGCAGTACATTACTCAGCTTCCTTGTCAGTGCTGCGGTCTGCTTTTTAAAACTGAGAGCCATCCACCATCCACTGTTTCCATAACTGACAATGGATAAGCACCTCATACAGCCCCACTTCAAAATCCTGAACTATCACTATCACACAAATGCAACATTATAATCTGGGGTTATAACTAATCGCAGTAAAGTCACTTGAGACCTTGAGAAGAGCTTTGACTTGTTTTGTTTATTTTTTTTTTCGCCTTCCTGTGCCCGCAGGTGGAGAGAGGAAGTCCCAAGAGCTGCTTCCTCTTTCTAGGAGAGGTGTTATGTGAAGTCAACTGGGTCAGTGTCCTAAGTGACCACTTACAAACACCCCCCACCTCTACAGCATATCCAACTCTCCCTGACACACAGAAGGAGTCGCATACCATGTTAGTCTATCTGCTCTACATGCTAGTATTTCTGGTAAAGGAGGAGCAACTTCTGAATCAACAGGTAAGTCCAGAATATTTTGCGTTCACGTCAGGATCAGATATCTGCCCCCTTCTTCATTCATCTTTCGCTTTTTAACCTCCTCACTCTCCAGGATTCCCCCCTACTCAGTCTATTGGTCCAGTCCACCTCTCTTCCATGGCACCAACTGGACCTGTCCTCATACCAGGGCATTCTGGGATATGTCAGCACCCACTACCCTCCCTCATTGCTGCTCAGTGGTGATTCTGCGCCTCAGCTGCTGCTGAAGTGCCTGCGCAGTGCTGCTGGGCTTCATCCCTGTTCCAATGAAGTTCCACACAGGGTGAGACAACGCAGTACTGTTTATTCAACGAGTCACATCACAGATGTATTAAGTACAAAAAAGTATTAGGGCCAGGGTTTTTTTTTTTTCATTATGCAGTTCAATAAAAAAGTCAAAATGTCGATAATAAAGTCGATCTTTCTGGTCCGTCAGATTCAGTAAGGACAGACAGCTAAGTGAGCTGCCAAAGCCCATGGTCTCTGACATTAAGTAACGTTTTGTGTTTGGTGTAACACTCTCTTCAAAGTCCTAATACTGATAACTACACTGTGTTTTAGAGCAAAAACAGAAGTCATTTCATTGTTGCTAAAGCCGATTCTGAAGTACAGTTTCACCAGTTCATGTGCACAAGGCATCTTGTTGAGGCAGTCATATGCGCTGATCTTGAAATGTCACCTTCATTCTCAACATTACAACTTTTTCTCTTGGAGTGCTTAATGAAAAAAAAAACCTCATCTCTCTTCTCATTTTTTTTGTCACCCCTGGCCCTAATACTCTTCCATAACTAAGACATTGTGAACCTCTTAAGGTCTAGTATGAGTAGCAACGGTACATTAAAGAGTTATGGTTATGGTTAGGAGCTGTAGTTGGCAGCTCAGCCAAGATGTCAGCCAAACACCCCACTTATGATTTAATATAAATTCAGTCCACCAGTCCTTTTTTCATAAATTCAGCACTACATCATTCCGAACTCCATATGGCCGAAATTTCATCAGGGTCCATTTACAGGGTGACAGAAGATAATAGATATGGCTTTTACTGAACAGCTGTGGTATGAAGAGGAACTCTGACGTTGGAGAATTTAAGCATTAAATCTTCTCTTATAGCTGCATGTGCACAGCCCCAGGCAGGTACATGTTGTGAAAAAGTGGGAGGCTTGGAGCATGCGCTTTGAATTTAGACTTAAACAATCAAGTTTCCTCTGCCAGCTCAGTATCACTCAGCCAAATCAAATAAATGTAACACTTAAAACCTGATAGTTGCTGTTGTTGTAGAGCAACAGAAGGCAGTATTATACTATACTTGATAATGTTCCAAAGTAGCCGCAGTTGGCAGTACACTTCTAAGCTGTGCTGTACACAAGAGCAACTCTAAGATCCAGAAATTGATTTCTCCTTAATTTTACCAATTCATTTCCTAAAAGTAGCTTTACTGACAAACACAATAAGGTACAACTAGTAATAGCAGAAATATGCAGGAGCTGTGGAAATCAGATACATTCAGATCAACATCAAACATGAAACTTAAGGCAAATATAAGAATCTGTGAGTCAGATTTCACCTTTAAGTAAGTTTTGGCTGTTATCTTTACCCCAAAAATCTCTTTTTGAAAAAGAAACTGAAGATGGGGTGCTGTTTAGCTCAGTTAGTAGAGCGGGCGGTACAGAGGTCTTTACCCACTGCGGTAGCCCCGGGTTCGAGTACCGGCCTGGGGCCCCTTGCCGCGTGTCACTCCCCCTCTCTCTCTCGTCCTGTTTCCTGTCATCTCTTCAGCTGTACTTACAATAATAAAACCATATAAAGGCCAAAATATATACTTAAAAAAAAAAAAAAGGAAGCTGAAGATAACCCAGTAATAGTTCATAAATTAGGTAAGGCTTGAATATTAATTGAGAGAATCTAAATAATGCCTAAATTGTACTTACAATATCAAAATAGTGCTTCGACAGTGTCAGTTTTATTAATGAATATTATGTAATATCCATATCTATTTCTGTATAGCTTTAACCCAAACAAACAAAACAATCTGTTACTTTTCATCTGGCAGGAGGAGACACTGAAGGCTGGAGTGTATGTGTGCTGGTGTGTGCAGTCTTTGGTGACTCTGGAACAAGGAGGCAGCATCAGCCTCAGCAGCCTGGAGACTCAGCTGGAGACAGTTCTGGAGGGCGTTGTGACATTCAACCCACCTGGTGAGCCGTCCTCCTCAACCATAAAAAGAAAAGAAAAAAAAAGAAAAGTTTGCTTTTTTTTTTTATCACCCCAGCTGTATCGTTTCTTCCTCTTTTTCCTCTCCAGAGACAGGTTTGGAGCAGAGGCACATGGCGTTCTGCGGCCTGTTCAGCGACGCTCTGGCCTTGCTGAATGGAGTGGGTGTCTCGACAGGCGAGGCCCTCGCTGCTCATGTAATCACCTGGCTGGACCGAAAGGGGAGGGGCTTCCCTATTCTGCCTCTTCTCACAGCTTGCTCACGCTGTCTTGCATCAGTACGACACATGACGCGCATCATGGAGGCGTGCATTACAGCGCACTTCAACCATGGTAACTCTTTGGGGTTTTTCTGGAAGCCGATTTATTTAACTAAGGATTTTTTTCTCCTTTGGAGCGTTGTCAGCTCGTAAGGTTTACTTCTTACTGTTACACAAAGAGGAAAGTGTTCTCATGGCAGATATCTCTGACCATTTTTCCCAAAAGTTTCTTGGGTTTAAATTTTTAGTATACACAGTTAATGTGCTATCATGGATTCACGTGTTAGTTTTTTTTAATAATTTCATTGGCTGTTTTTTCGTTTCAGCCGAGGAGGAATCAGGTGGTTGGGGTCCTGTGTTGGCATCGCTGCAGGTGCCTGAGCTCACAGTGGATGATTTCCTCTCTGAGAGCCAGTCAGGAGGCAGCTTCCTGACACTTTATGCCTTCATCCTACAGCGCCTCAACACTGAGTACACAGCAGCCAATGAGAGGAGGACTCTGGCGCTAATCAACACATGGACCAATCAGGTCTTTCCCAGGTACGCCTGCTCCTACACTCGTTTGTTTGGCTTGTAAAGTTATCTTTAGTGTGTCAGCATGTGTCTTCTGTGAGTGCATTATTCATGCTGTGATGTGTCATGTGTGTCCAGTGGTCCAGGTGATGAAGCTAAGCTGTTTCTGTGGTGGCACAAAGCGCTGAGCCTGTCAGCAGAGCAGCTGCAGCCGCAGTCAGGCCAGACTGAAGTGTCAGGAGTTGTCATGGGTCTGTTGAGGTTACAAACCAGGCTGCTTCAGCTGGGAGAGGAAAGACTGAACTCCGGGCTATTAGGAGCCATAGGCCTGGGCAAGAGATCTCCTGTTACTAACAGGTATCCTTGCATGCCTCATATTAGCGAACGAAAACACCTGAATGCAAAATAGAATGGATTATTAACTTATCATGTCGATAAACCCTATAGGTTCAGGGTGGTGGTACGCAGCCTGGCAGCATTTCTGTCAGTCCAGGTGCCATCAGAGACAGAGCTTCGACTCCAGCCCACCACTGACTTGCAGCTCTCTGCGAAGGCACAGCAAGTATGCAAGAAAAACTGCATATACAGTGTTTTCATTCTCTAGTCTGCAATTATCTCCCAAAAATAACTTTTCTTCCTCCTCTTTTCTGTGGATGTAGGCGTTGGGGATGTTGGAGGCCATGCCCAACAATAAGCAGTATGCTGAGCTAGAGGAGTCTGTGAATAAAGCTGTCCAGTTCATCCGCTACCCAGGACACTGTCTCAGAGACGGATCCCGGCTGCTGGCCCTGCTAGCCAACCTACTTTACCCCGACCTCACATACCTGCACATCATCCGTTAACCATGAATCAAGCTGACTTTAATGCTGGAGATCCAGGAGGACTTTAGTCTTCTGTGACAGTAAACCTCTGTATGCACACAGAAAATCTTGATGGAGCACAATGTTTTCAAGTAGTGAATCGCGTATAAGCAGGTGGTTTGTGTGGCAGACACTGTTCATCAGAGCTCGCTGTGCATCTGTGCTAATCATATTTTGACTGGTTATGTTCAATGAAGGTTCATAAAGCCAGTCCGAAGCATAAGAAATGTTATGCTAACCTGATCTACATGCACTTTGCTTTCTTCTCTCATGTTTCTGCCTTGTTGCTTTTTTATATAACCTGCCTGTCAGTTTTCAACACACCAGTTCTACTCTCGATTTTAGCGGAAGTTGCACATATTTATTGCGGCGGAATTCATGAATCAGCATTCAACACTGGGCTTCAGCTATGTGTTTTCACGCCTGTTCGTGGAATCTACCACAACAAGTCGAAGGGTCCACAAATTATTTGGAGGAAGTTGAAAGGACATATCTAATAGTTCTGTACGTTTAGTGGTACCTTCTTAAAATGGGGTGTGGGACATACCAGGAAAGCTGGTAGGCAGGGTTTAAATGTGTGATACAATTATACAAGTCAGCTTTTGATGCTAGCATCTAGCTAAAGACTGAAATCTCCCAATCCTTGCTTCTGTACACACACAGATGGATACAGTGGCCGCCTGTATGAAGTGATCGTGTTTAGTAACAGAACATTTGCCAGTATTATTTTAATGTCCAGCCAAAAGTGCTTTCCTTGTTTCTGCCAAAGAGATGTTATTTTCGTTGCTCGGCTACTTAAATCTTCTTGACTATATACAATGAGTGTTTCGTCTGTCCCTGTTTGGTACAAAAGCTGCAGTCTGAAAAAGCACACACGCTAGAAGGAACAACTAAGTACCACTTACAGTGTGCCACAACACTTGGCTTCCTTATAAAGTAGTGTGTGCACTGTAATACAAGTTACTGACACCGTTGGTATTACTAAACGAGCAGGCATGTCGTGTTTTTGGAGCTGGTATATAACAGGCCAGTACACAAATAGTGGCACATGCTGGTGATTTGAGGATTACGGCAGATTTGTATCTCGGATGTGTGAGACCTTCATACTGCTCTGTACATCCACGTCAGTTTTTCACATTTTAATTACCTTTGTTAGCTCAGTACTTCTGTTGATCTGTGCCATCTGAATAATAATTGTGCTGCACTTCTGCCGCCTAAAGCTCGCTTTATTGCCTGTGTTATGTAGTGACTGTTAATGTCAGAGGCATTTCTTTTTATGAGTCAGTGATCGGGAATGGGTCTCAAGAGTGGAGGAGGAGGGAGCTTCAGAGCGGGGCGGCGCAAATGAGACTATGTTCAATAAAGGGAACTGAATGTCTCTCAGCTAATTTTGGCTGGTTATCAGGGACCATATGTACTACATGGAGCCTCTGAGGGCAAAATACTGATCTATACTCCCAGGACAACTCACATACGAAGAGGGACACGTATGTACAACCCTGCTTTGCAAGAGCTGAAAAGAACCGGTGAGAGAAACGGAAATCCAGGCAGCGATACTGAATACATTGTGCAACATCTACAACAAAACTGGCCTGAAATGAGCATTCTCTATGCATAACGCTGCAGATGGTCAAAGTGAAATTAAAGCCTCCTTGTCTTAGAAGCCTGTTATGACAAGCATGTAATGTGATTGGTATCAACATCCTGTTATTCATCGAAGTTGTGCGAAGGTACAATGCGTGTCCTCGACTGAAAGAAGCTCTTTAAAAAGATCGCTCGGTGGGGAGGGGGTTGAATTGAGCTGTGTGCTTTGAGGACATGTGCATCGAGCATCCTCATATGTCTGGGAGAAACCTCTCTTCAGGCAATGGTGGTCTCTATGGTTACAGGAAGGGTAGAAGTGAGAGAGGAGGTGGAAAGGACGGGGTGTTCTGAGGCTGTGAGAGAGGAGGTGGGAGATGCTTACAGACGCTCATCGCTGCCTGTTCCACACGCTCAAAAAACGGCCTTGTGTGTCCTCAGTCCAACCTTGCGTCTGTTGTCTCTCACCGTCTCAGCGGCCTCCTGTTCTCCCATCTCCAGTTGCTGATTTGTTCATTTATAACAAGGTGGATTTCCATAACCATATGGTGAAAGCTATAACTGCAAGCATGTCATAATATAGCATAAAAATTAGCATTTATAGAGTTTAGAGCAGGGTTTCCCAATCACCGGGCCGTGGACCTGTACTGGATCTTGGGTTGCTCTTTACAGCGAAAACCCAGTGGGCACTAAGTGGGCTGATGTAATTACCATATCTGTACTGCACTGTGTCCTGTTCTTTATTTTCCTGGATATGCAAACCGTTTTTTTAATTTTTTATTCCATATCACAAGGCAAATCATGTTCGTGTTCAAAAACCTGATTATATTTTCTTAAAAGATTTAATGTGACAGTGAAAACTCTTTACCAATTGCATCATGTGGGGGTCAAAGGTAGACATGCGTGGCAGGTGGTCACGTCCAAATAGCTACTAGTGGGAGAAAAAAAATGAAGAAACAGACTGGATTAACAATGTTTTTGTTTTTTACTGGGACTGTTGAAAAAAAGTGGGGACGATGATGATGATGATGATGATGATCGTAAGGCTAAATTGGTACAACATATCGAATATTATGGCAATACTGCAAGTGTGTCTATATGATCCTTTCACCCTTCTGTGACTAGGCATTGTCACTTTGAAAACTAAGGTGACACTACTACTAGAGTACATACGCTGCAATGTCTCATAAAATTGAGTGTTTATAGTATAAAGTTCAGAGAATGTTATCAATCCAAAAGGGTGGAACTTGAAGACATTAAGAGGCACTATTACAAATCCGCCTGCTGCCTTAGACCCACAGACAGCACCAGGGATTTATCAATACACATCACAGTTAAGCTGCTGATATTTCAGTACCTCAGTCATGCAGACTAGACTAACGTATTCAGATAAACAACCCCTCTGCCGCTGCATTCTCTCTGCTATTAGAGGATGTAGAGGGGTGGTGACAGGTTAATGAGGAGGATGGCATCCCCCCACAATCCGCCTACTGCCGTCTCTCAGCTCAGTTACTGGAGCACAGTGAAGTACTCAATATTTACGTGACAACATGCTCTCAGACGTTACCTTGATTAGATACCTATTTTCATGTTCTCTCTCATACACACACACACATCCGCGTGCTCAGAGGACCCATCGCTGAGACAGAGTATTCCTGGCAGACACATCACTGTCTAGCAGATTCCCGTGTCACCATGGAAACCCAGCATCAGGTCAGGAATAGTTGTTCCTAGACGCTTTTAGTGCTCAGTCAGCATCTCAGCAGCACGTGGATCAGCCTCCTTCAGCCATCGTTGGCAATTACGATGAAGACTTAAAACAAACACGCTTTGCAGGTACAGAGATGTGATTATATTCTCCAAACTCTAACTGGCCATGAAGAAATCTGACAGGATTGAGTAAGAGAGGCTTATTGTGTCTTGTGCATGTACATTTAGCTTTCAGAGCTCTTGTTGTCGTCAGTGCATTGCAGTTGATTTCAACATGTCCCAGTGTCCGTCACAGGCTGAGCAGAGGGTAACAGCCCACCGCTGACCAGTTGCTCTTCTGGGACAGCTGCACTGGCCTGAAGTCCCTCACTGCTGCCAAAACACACACACTCAGCCGGACACACAGGAATGTCTATCCACATTTGTCCTCACAGTGACTTCTCTATGTGTTTCCATTAATTTTGATTGTGTGTGAGTGTGAGTGCAAGTCACTGAGTACATGCATGTGTGTCAGACAGACTCCTCCATTGACAACACCCACCTTTCTCGCACCTCCTCGCTAGTCCGGTGGGGAGTGATGACTCAAGCTTTAAATGACTCTTTATTTTTCTCTGTCTGTCTATTTCTCACATTGACCCCAGCGGAGCAGGAGCACTTTGTCCAACTGAGTGTACCTCTCTGTGCATAAAGGTCATCAATAATGACTCAGGCCTCTACCGGTGGTGTAATCGGCTATATGTGATTTTCAGAGAGGTGGGTAGGCTGCATGTTGATGTGCTCAATGCGGAAGACTCGAAGGAATGTTTGGCCTTCAGAATGTACTGGGTTTAATTTTTTTGCAAATCTCCTTCACAGTGAGGACACATAAACCTCCACTGAGAGGACTGTTTTTTAACACGTTAATGTCGGTTTCTATCTGCACTGCGGAAATAATGATTCTGGGGCTACTCTTGAAAACATCGTTAGGCTGAGGTGTAGTTGTAAGGTGAAATAAAGGGCAGAACTAAGCTCCACAGTCTAATCCTCAGGCCCGGAAGAGGGTTGAATCTAGGCTTAAGACTATTGTAATGGGTGTGTGTTGAATATTTTCAATGTATTTGATTTTAATAACTTATTGCACAGACTATGGGAGGATCGTGTGTTTATGGTAGGCTAGTCCCTCATTACGTAATTAGGCTGTGGGTCAAGGTTCGAGGTTAATTGGGTTATTTTGGGGGAACTGTTCAAAGGTCCGGTGTGTTGGATTTAATGGCATCAGCGGTGTGTTGGCAGATTGCAACCAACTGAACACCCCTCGTTTCACCTTTCCTTACAATAGCTGCTAAAAACATTAAAAGACCCTCTCTAGAGCCTGTGTTTTGTTTGTCTGCCTTGGGCTATTGTAAAAAAAACAAAAACATGGTGGCGCAACATGGTGGAATGTGCTCACTCTGTAGATATAAAAGGCTGAAGCTTGATTTATGCTTCTGCTGTCAGTCCGTTTACCGGGGAAGCTACAGCTGGCGATCTGCTCAGTACCGCAAGCCACATAGACCGGCAGTGCACCTATGTGAACGCAAAAGCCGGTCAGTTTAAGTTTAAGTTAAGTTAAATTAATGACACTTTTGAACATTATTTTCCATTTCTGCCCCAAAATCGTACAAACTTTACATTTAAAAGTAGATTTAACCTAAGGGAAAGGGTTCATGTTGGGGGTCATTTTTTGTAGGGCGTTGCAACTAAGATTTCCAGGGTCCCCGTGTTTGATCTTGGTGTGGGTTTTTTTTTTAATTATTATTTTAACTTGAGTGAGTTCCCAGGATATCAAACTAAAGTCCAGGGTTAAGGGCAGGAGGTATTATTTTGGGAGGTTGGGTTGAAGTTGGGAGTTATTTCGGGCATCGGTGCTGGAAAGGTAGGATGGGACTGCATACATCTTCACTGTTTACAGAGACAGAAGATCAAAAATGCGTGCGTGTATGGAGTCATCACATGACTCAGCAGCGTTTAACTCAATCCAAGCACGACTACACGACCACGCGCACGCACGCACGCGTTTTCTGTCAGGTGTTTGTTCTTCTGACAACTCTAAGGACTCCCTGTCTCCCTCTTTCTTTCTCTCTCTCTTTCCCTCCCTCTCTCTCTCCCCAAATATGACTCTGTTTCTCCACACAGTGAACCACAGCCTCTGACATGCCAGCTTACACCGGTGGATCCTACAAGGGGGAGAGAATTAAAGCAATGCAACTGGTCCGTTTCTTGTTTAAAGAAAACCTCAGTTTAACTCCATCCTAGATGTAGCTTCACTCAGCCTGAGCATAGACCTTAAACAAAGAGCTCTGCCGGCGCTGGGCTGAGAGGGCTGGGTCTGCTCTCCAGACTGCAAACTGATTTTTTTAGACACCGACCGGAGCGGATCGGATAGGATCGGATCGGACACAGGGTAGCAGGCTTGGTAAGGAATTGTTTTATTCATTTTTTATTTTTTAAATGCAGATTTTACGCAGCAGATTTCGGACCGGGGCAGACCAGGATCACGGATGGGGAGTCGACTTGAATGGGGGGGGGGAGAGAGGGAGTTGTCACCTGGCACAGCCTCAAAATTAATAAGTTCATTGATTTTTAGATCATGAATATTAATGACTGAACCGCACGAACTTTCCGGAGCCGCAGTTTCTTCTCTCCAAATCCTTTTCTTGCGCGCATACAATAGCAGCCTGGGTGGGGGGGGGGCTGTGTGTGGTGGATCTGGGTTTATGGCCGGGCTGTGTGGGCAGTTGTCCGAGGTCTTCCAGTGAGACGTCAGACGCAGCTCAGTGTTTGGTCACCGGTTATTTCCGAGCCTGTGATCCTCGCGGCGTCCTGACGTCAATTTATAAGGACCCAGCGGTGCCGGGCGGCGGGCAGACACCGGGGGCTGAAGGAGAGAAAGACACAAGGCAGCCGGGCCATGTTGGCGTGATATTCCCTTCAGAGATAGCTGAGCGTTCCGGTAGGATTTTTCTTCATTTGATGCTCCATTGCTTTGTTTCCCTCAATCTCGTTTTTATTAGCAAGATCTCGCGTATGCTTCTCACCTGGCTCCCTGCCCCTGGTTATTTCATTTTCATTCTGTGGATTAATATGGAACCTGTGTCGGGTTGAACAGTGTAAATTATGACTTAAATGAATGGTTCAAAATGTCGGGCTTTAAGATTTTAGGGTTCTGTGATGTAATAGCGAACCACGTCCTTGTCTGACAGCTTAGCGGCGTGAAGAGGCTTTCTTTTTTTCTTCCCCACTTTTGTGCTCCTTCGGTTAAATAGAGGATCGCTGTGTCCTGGACACAGTGACCGCAGTGTCTCAGTGAAGAGGAGTCTGCTGTCTGACAGGTTGTGTGTCTCTGCCCAGATGGTTTGACACAGCATGTATTGAGCAGGATCAGTCTATAGTCAAGCCATTCTTATTTAATCTATATATGATGCAAAAAAAAAACTAAAAAAAAAAAAACTGAAAATATCACCACATTTCAAAATAAGTGCCTTTGTGATGAATGAGTCCAGGTATTGTCTGTACCTGGCAGGCTGATCTGATAAGGAGAAGCCCGCTGATGAAGCAGATGAAGGGGATTCCTCTGCAGCCACATCCCCATGGCAACAAGGCGGTGCTCTGGTTTTCCATTTCCATCTATCACTAAATAGACTCACAGTAAACCTCTAATAGAGAGCACTTGACTGTCCCCTGCACCTCTGCCAGGACACATATAGTCTGTTGCTCCGGTCAGCATTGACCTCGGAGGAGTGTGATAAGACACTAACTAACTAACATAGGGCCGCACAATCGACCAAGAATAAAAGTCAAATGTGTGATAAAACAGCATTAAGATTAAATACTGGAATGCTGCAGAGATGAACTAGCCTACATATCTTGTTCTCCAGATGTAAGAAGGCATGTCTGTATGGTGAAGACTAGGGTTCGACTGATAATAATGGTAATTTCAAGGATGATATCGATAATTAATCATCAAGGGATAGTAATCATTATTTGGAACCAATATACATATGCTGTAAAAATAAAAATAACAATTTGCTCTTAAGGGCCATTTTGAGGCATACTTAAGTACTTCCATTTCCTGCTCCTTAAAACTTTCCCTCCACTAAATGTTTTGGATAACTTTCGTTACTTAATACTTTGCAGAGTCTTTGTTCAATGTTGATGGGTTAATACTTGTGATGTGCAACCAGTCAGATTTTGTGGGCCGGACACTGATCGAGAGCACAGAGTAATGATTAAGGAGAGAGAAAGGATGCTGGATCAGAGCCATAGTGCATTTCAATTAATCTGTTTCACCAGCAATCAGACATAAAAAAAACAAAACTGACAAATGGAAAAACGACCCCACAAACTGGTCTACCCCCAGTGAAGACCCCAACAAACTTCAAAAAGTTTGCGCAAAAATGATCTTTCCCACTAATTGTAAATCATGCATAGCAATCGCAGCATCTGCCGAATTAATCACTGTTTGATTTTTCGACCATATGTAACGGTAGCCTTGTATCTCCCCAGTGACTGACCACTGCCAGAGTTTAAGAGGGGGGGTCCCAATCCAGAGAGTGTATGCGTGTGTGCAGCTATGGGAAAGGACTACTACAAGACCCTGGGCATCCCCAAGGGCTCCAATGAGGAGGAGATCAAGAAGGCCTACCGGCGCATGGCGCTGCGCTTCCACCCTGACAAGAACAAGGATGCCAACGCTGAGGAGAAGTTCAAGGAGATCGCAGAGGCCTACGAGGTACTCAGCGACCCCAAGAAGAGGGTCGTCTACGATCAGCTAGGAGAGGAAGGTGAGAGGTTTTCACGTCTGGGTTTGATCCTAACCGTCTGCCTGTGTCCTTGAAGGATCACTGAGAGAAAGTGGACAGAGAGTGCAAGCGTTATGATGTATTAAGTTGTTATTGAAATAGCTCAGGAACAGACTCAGCTTCTAATATCACAGTGGAGGACTTGAGCCACTGAAGTAATAACACTGTGTCTCTTCCATGTCTTTGTGTTTGTGGTTATGTGCAGGAACTTGTGTGTGATTTCTATTGTTATTCTTCGTGTCAACAACACTTACCAGCTCTAATACTTTACAGTCATCCTCTGCTTCGAGTATAGTGTGTGTGTGTGTGTGTGTGTGTGTGTGTGTTCTTGTTCTTGTTCTTGTTCTTTTTCTTGTTCTTGTGTGTGTGTGTGTGTGTGTGTGTGTGTGTGTGTGTGTGTGTGTGTGTGCGTGTGCGTGTGTGTGTGTGTGTGTGTTCACTGACAGACAGACTGCTAAAGATCATTACGTGGTTGAGATATGAATAGCAGCGACTCCTGTAGTTTTCATTGTGGGTGTTTTGTGCATGTGTCTCTGTTCAAAAGGTGTGTGTATTTGTGTGAGTGTGATGAACGGAGTGACCTGGTATTTTATGAGTTCCTCCACCACCGGTGCTGTACGAAGATCAGTGATGCTGTGGGATTTTTCCCGCCCACGTGAGCTCCACTCTCCTCTGGGCTGTTACCCACATGCCGTCTCTTGTGAACAGGGTCCTGTTGCTGCTATCTGAGTTCGTGTTAATGTGTGTTTTTCAGCTGGTGGGCGTTTGAGTGTGCATGTGCATCTGAGGTCTCACGTTCTTCTTTCCCTCCACTCTCTCAGGTTTGAAAACAGGAGGCAGCAGCTCTTCGGGGGCTCCTGGCGGCACAACGTACCACTACACCTTCCACGGAGACCCCCACGCCACCTTCGCCTCCTTCTTTGGCGGCTCCAATCCCTTCGACATGTTTTTTGGCTCCAACCGCAGCCACAACCGCTCCAATGGTTTCTCCTTCCACAATGACCACGACACGGAGCAGGACATGGACATGGATGAGGATGACCCCTTCGCTCACTTCGGGAGGCAGTTTGGCTTTCCAGGGGGGGTGAACAACGGCTTCCCAGGGGAGGGCCGCAGGAGGAGGGGGGTGCCTTCAGAGCGCCTGGGGACCGGGCGAAAGCACCAGGACCCTCCGGTAGTCCACGAGCTGAAGGTCTCCCTGGAGGAGATCTTCCACGGCTGCACCAAGCGCATGAAGATCACCCGCCGCAGACTGAACCCAGATGGGAGGAGCATGAGGACAGAGGACAAGATCCTCAACATTATCATCAAGAAGGGCTGGAAGGAGGGAACCAAGATCACCTTCCCAAAGGAAGGGGACGAGACCCCCGAGAACATTCCTGCTGACATAGCCTTTGTGCTTAAAGATAGAGGGCACGCCCACTTCAAGAGGGACGGTTCCAATATAATTTATAACTGCAAGATCAGTCTAAAAGAGGTGCGTCCGTCCTTTTTCACGCTCCCTTTCTCTCTTCTGTCTTGCTATCTGTTTTTTTTTTTGTTTTTTTTCAGTCTCTTCTGCATGTAAATGAGCAGATACTGCAACTGAGGTTGGGAGTTTGAACCCCATGAGAGCAAACCAGGCAGAAACTTAATGTATTCATGCAGCTGCAAAGCTTTGGCTGAATATCCAAAAATGGCACACTTGTCACTCAACCTGGGCTGGATGAGGTGTAGAGGTGTGAGTGTGACTTAATGATTGGATTATGTCCTCTGTGGGTGGCCATATAGAGCATATATAGGAGTGAGTGTGTATATGTGTGTGTTGCTGGAGGGCAGGATCAGTGAACGGCAGACTCTGTCAGTGCAGTGTGAGAGAAGCAGCAGGAATGTGTTGTCCTTGTGTGACCGGCGTCCTCACTTGTTCTGCGCTGCTGTCTCAGTGTGCTGTTTTGCATAAACACACATGCAACCAGGCACACACAAAGCTACACACAGCATGAAAATTGCATGCAAGTGAACACACTCATGCATCTTCAAGTGTATTTGAAAACACACACAGTAAAAGACGGATTGCGGTGGAACAGTTGTGACAATCCAGGATGCTATTACTGTGACTGGCAGGACATTTAATTAGCTGCTCCTACGAGGGCAGCGAGTCCAGCACAGCTCTGCTCTCGGCCTGTGAATTGCACGAGCTTTAATGTTGTCTTGATAGCGCTGCCACTCACTGGTCTGTAGTCCCCATGTTCAGTCTAATGGCATATGTTCTCAAAGAGTTTGGCATTTCAGGGAGGTCGTCTGTACTCCAATCAGGCCAATTTTGAGCAGTTTTCCTCTAAAAGCAGCACCGACTCTTATAAGTCTCTTCAGAGGTGATTCGCAAGGAATTGTATTGTATTGTATATGGTTTATTTGATAGGGACAGATACAGATCATGTGGGTTGTACAACAATCCAACAGAAAGCATCATAGCATTTGTAGCCTTAGCTAATTTCCAATGCCCGTCCCTAGAGGGGCCTTTAAAATAACATACAAAAAACCTGTTTTTTAAAAAAAAATCTTATCCATTCATCCAACCCTCCACTCAACCATCTATCCATCAATGCATAAACAATATCTTCCTATCCATTCATCCATCCCTCCATTCATCCATAGAATATATTAAATAACATGATAACATATTGGCCTATCTTTCCCTGAATCTTGGCCTAGAAAATCAAGGATGTCTGCACACAACGCAGTCATGAAGACGGCCTCATTAATGAGAGCGTATTAGAGAGTGCTTAGTTGCGTTAAGCAGGAGATGGTACTTGATCAAACCTGCACCATGATTAAGTTTACACTGCAGAACTCCCACAGCACAAGTGCTCTGCTCCAACAGCAGCCAGATAAGAGACTTAAGTCTGATGCAGCTAAAGACGGGATGGAGGACAGGAGGGGAGGGGAGATGGGGGGGGGGGGGTATCCGGGGAATAGAGGGGGAAGTGGGTCAGATGATTCAGTATCCAAAGCAAATAAGAGCTCATATTCCACTGCTCCATTCTGCTTCCCTGAAGATGAGATGCTGCAGTGAAAACACAGCGCGAGCTCCATGCAACCTGCCGCATGTCGTATGGCAAACGTCATGCAATCCACCAGTAGATGATACCCCACAAGACGATTGTTTTCCATAAGCGAAAAAAAAGAGCTCTTCATAGGTGTTATGCAAAAACAAACAAGGTAGGTTATGTCTTAATGATATTTGGAAATGCATTACTTAGTAGCATATTCGGACTTCTGCATGATTCCCCCGATATTTGGTTGCTCAATTTTGCGTTTGTGCCGCCAAGCACTCGTGTGACCACGCCATAAACCACAGGGAGACACTGCTGGAGGCAATTTCCAGCCCTGCAGTGCTCTCACTGTGACAGCAGTCAAAAGCAGTTTGAGAGTTCAGCACTGATTTCACACGTTGACTCGCCTGAAACTGACCTATACCTGGATTCATAGTCTGGCTCTTTCTGACGTTAATGAAGCCACTGCAGTGTGATGGAATCGTCTGTGGCAGTGCGTTTCTAGCTGCTGTCACCACTGCACTCAGCTCAGCTGCTAACACACGTCCAAACACACATAGGTGCTAACTGTAGCTGTTGGGCTCTAAAGGGGATGTGGACCGCTCTTTACAGCCTCACCTTTGATTTAATTTGGAAAGACAAATATTCTGTTTAACCACGATGGTGGAAGAATCACTGTGGTTCAGTCCTGTCAGTCCGATTAAATGCAGCAATAGCAACCAGAATTCAGGACAGGAATGTATGAAGGGTTTTGACTGACCTGACATCCCACAGCCTTATGGGGACCATTTGGGTTGTGAGGACATGTTGAAAATGGTGGTTTCAGAAAATTATTTGATCAGAAACGTTATGCATGTCACAATGATAGTTATTGTTAGCATAAGGGTCTAGGGAATAAAAGGAAGTCCACAGAACATTCACACAACTAGCAAAATCAAAATGTGTGTGTCTGTGTGTGTGTGTGTGTGTGTGTGTGTGTGTGTTTTAAAGCTATGATGTCTGAGCCGAGGCTTATGCAATCAGTGGGCCCTCAGATCAGCAAGCAGTGTGTGTCGAACGTCATGGCAACCTGTCTCTGTGTGTAAGATTTGTGTTGGTGAATGGAGCTGCTCATAACAGGAGGATGAGCGCTAGTCTCCATCGCAGTCACAGGCTAAATCACCTCCTAATGTATGTAGTGGGTAAAAGTAGACTGATGTCATGGCTGGAAATGCCATCTGTCCTCTGGAACAGCTGCTCCGCTTGACTGAACTTCAACTGTCCACACGTCCATTCACCAAAAAACGCCAGACGAGACAAGAAAATCCTCCAGCAGTCTTAATACAACATTGGCCTGACATGGGCCGAGTGTTAGAGGTTAAGCACCTGCCGATATGGGCTAAATCACCATTACATCATGATGGCCCAGTCGCTTTGAGATGATTGGTGTTAAGAGTTGGTGTGTATAAAACAGGAGTACTAACACTTTATTGCAAAGATGATCAATGCCTGACTTTTCATCAAGAACCACCAGCAGGTGAAAACGTTCACGTATCCTGTCAAATAGTAAACAGTCATGATTCTCAAACAATATAACAACTTTGGTGATCCACTAACTTTTCCAAAATGTCTCAAAAGGTATTGGGTGGATTGGTAAGAAGTTCGTAAGGCACATACATGTTTCCTAAAGGATGAACAGCAACAGTGTCGCTCCTCATCCTGTTGCATCATCAGGTCCAAAAATACCTAATTAGCCAATGATAGCTAATTAATAGATTATGGCAAATGAGAGCATGTAAATATGGTAAATTGTGTAGTTAGCAATTCATTTATACCTGTTAAACATTAGCATGGTGGAGTTGTCACTGTAAGGAATGTTTGCATGGTGACATTAGCATTTAGCTCCAAGCACTCTACCATAACTGAGGTGTCTTTAGAGACCAGCTCGGTGTTCTAAAAACTCAAATGGCAACAAAATGTTGTGACCATTGAAAAGCTGTGCATGGTGATGTCAAGCTAGTATATCAAGGTTTCTTGTTAAGTACTTTTAGGGTAATTTTGACTTTATTAGTGGGAATAACATGTAACAAAGGCTAACATCAGCCAGATTTAGAACCATGGTCATCTTAACCACATGTTCCAACTCGTTTGGCAACATCACCCTTTAAAATACCTTCTTTAAACGTCACTTTTTAAACCTCTGAAGTTTCCAAGTTCTCGTTACATATTTCTGCTTTTCTTACTTCCTTGACCTAAACCCCCTTTAATCCTCGTGAATCATACGTGCTCTCCCTCCTCCTTTATCCACACCTCCATGGTATTTATTCACTGACCTTATTTTGTGTTGTATATCATTTTGTAACAGCTGCTTATACATGCATTATATAAGAAAAGTTTCCTTATTCATCAGGATGTTCATTCACAGAGTTTTGGATTTAAATGGTTATTTTTATTCAGCGCAAATCTGGCGAGTGATGCTCACTGGAAAGCCTGTGAAGTCGTGATAACCACAGGTCTCCGTGTTTAGTTTGGCGCTTGCTACGCTCTGACTGGATTCATCAGGCATTGTGATAAGGAGGTGCGGGGGTGTGTGTGTGTGTGTGTGTGTGTGGGTGTGTGTGTGTATGGGGGGGATGTTTGTGTATGTGTTCTTTCTCCTCGTCCTGCCAGCCCATCTGACAAGCCCTCCAAGTATTTACGAGCTCAGCCGATTCCTGCCTCACTTCATTAGCCCCCGCTATGAGATCGTTGCTAAAATTAGTTCCCTGTGCAATGTGTAGCCCCTCCAACACTGACACACACACAACCCTTCAACCCACACTCACACACACATACACACCCACACACAAAAACTGGGAGACTTTTTTCCCACTGCCAAGTCGTGTCCTCCTAATCTTCCCGATCCAAGTGCTGTTCAGTAGACCCCTCAGTGCTGGAGTTGATACGAAAACAATTTGCCAGGAAGGCCACCCTGTCTCACACACACATGATGAACACACACGGACAGCTCATGGAAGTTTGACTTCATACTGAGCGGAGACAAAGTTAAGTTTTTAGTTCATGGGAACATGAAGTCATGGGGATATTAATGGCTTTGGCATTTACTTCCTACTTAGGATATTAACCCTTTCAATCATCTCTTTCTTTCTCTTCCAGGCATTGTGTGGCTGCACAGTTAGCATACCCACGCTGGAAAACCGCATCATATCGCTCCCCTGTCATGATATCATCAAGCCAGGGACGGTGAAGCGACTCAGAGGGGAAGGCCTGCCTTTCCCTAAGAACCCGTCACAGCGCGGTGACCTCATCGTGGAGTTTTCTGTCCGTTTTCCCGACAGGATCCCCCCTCAGTCCAGAGAGATCATCAGACAACACCTCCCCCAGTCGTAGGAAGACTCACCATCAACCTCTTCACTACCACACACTCCAGACTCAATGGCCCCGAACCCCATAAAACCGACCCCTATTGGTCTTTTATCTTATATTTTGACCCTCATTGTAGTTCCCCTTTCCACATCAAGTCTCCATCATGTCCTGCGTGACAGCACACTGATCTGTGTAGGGACTTTGCAGTGGGAGGATGAGGGAAGTATTCCGAGATGAATGGCAGTGTCTGGATGTAATTATTTCTTCTGTCTTTTGGCCCAGGCACACACACACACACAAGCGTCCGAAGCAGTGGAGCGGCGCTGAGGACGGGCTCGGCACAATCGTGGCTTTTACAGGATCGTCTTTTCTTAACCCTGTTTTTTACGGATTTATCAGTGGTTTTATATGCTGTCCAACTCTCTGATCCTTTTTGTGATAGAATGAAGTGTGAGATATTTTTTAAAAGACACCTTTTTTCCAGGATTTTCTTTTCCGAAAGAAGTTTCAAATAGAATTATTTATTTATACTTTGGGTGTACCAGCAGCTTCCGTGTGTTCAGTGCAAAAACCCAGTTTTAACACAACTCCCTCCCTGCGACCTGCTTTACTCCTGCTTTCAATCTGATGAAGCATTGTGCTTGAAGTCTGTAGGCCTTTTACTGTTTAGTAAGATCTGTCTCCCCGTGATCAGTTGTAGTTTGATGCGCGCACACTTAAAGGCTCGCATTACTTCAAATAATATCTTAGCTGCATTGGAAAATTTGGGAATGACAATCACATACTGTAACAGCAGTGTAAGCTTGGATAATACAGTCTGCACATAATATGGGTGCTTTCCCTTCTGAGCTGTGTGGCTCCCCTGAACTCAGTAGCCTGGCTCACTATCTGAGGGACATTTAGGTGCCTTAGCCCTGGGGTCATACCACATATGTGAACACACACACACACATACAGGTCACACTGTAATAAACATACAACCAGGCATGTTAAGTGCACAACAGACAATGCCCTATGCTGTGTTAGACATTACCATTCTCCCAGTGGTGGGGATCTTGGAAAACCAGTAAGCAATGTTAAGTCAATCAACATTTAGTACTGTATGAACACATGGAGATTTTTAGGTAAAGATTTGATACAAGACTGATGAATTTTGCCAATGTTTCCCTGTAAAGTGCCGTACAAAGACGGGTTGGATCTCCCAGTTAATCTGACGTAGTAAAAAGTGGAGATTTCTCTGGGAAACCCAGCTTTGTTGTTTATATTCTGCTTTCTCTCTCGCCATTTGAAGGCAACGTCTCGGTGCTACTGTGAGCAGTGCCAAAAACAGACCCCCCCCCATTGGGATCTCCTCTTTGGCTTCATGAAGTTTGTGATTTGATAACTGCTTCTGTCTTCTGTAACATCTGTACATTAAACTTAACATCTGTTTTTTCAGTAGAGAAACCCCTGTTTAGGAAACAGGTTTTGTAACATTGCAGCAGCTGTTCTCTGTCTCAGCTGCAGGGGGCTCTGAAAGCTCTCTGAAAGCTCTTCCTACTGTAGTTTAAAGCAATGACAACACGTATGTGTGAGTATGGTTTATGCAGAGAGCACTGGTGGGTCGTAGGTAACATGCGAGTGAGAAAATGTTTGAATGCGAATGTTGATTAAATGCACTTTTATGTCATAAAAGGTTCTGACAAAACTTTAAGGTGACGGGCTGAGACTTGAATGACTGGTCTGAGTGTGTGAGCGTCCTGCCTCTCAGAGCCTCCGGAGGCGCTGGACTGGACACTGCTGCTGAGCGACTCTCACTGCTTCTGTGCATTTGACAATATTTATGATCATTTCAAAGTGACAACAAATAAACCAAATGTGTGAAGTTCACAGTTTGTGTCATCTGAGTTTCTCTTTCAAGAGTTATCCATCTGTTTCCTGAGTGCAGTGATGGAATGTAACTAAGTGCATGAACTGTTCCTATGTACAATTTCGAGGTACTTGTTCTTCACTCCAGTACTTCAGATTTCTGCTACTTTATACCACCACTTCACCACCTTTTGTATCCTTTAGGGATAGCGTGCTGCATCAGAGCCAGAGGAATATATTTTAAGTATGTCAAATATGACTTTTGGGTACCATGACTACTGAGCAGAACAGGAGTTTTGGATAAACAGAACCCGCTTTGATTGAAAGCCTGCAATTGACAATGCATTGAACATCAACAGTCTAAAAGTAACTAATATTATGAGTCGCGTTTGAAAAGAATACTTCGGATCCACACTCATTATTATTTTAATACCAGTAGTTTTACTTGTAATTGAGTACTCTTTCCACGACTGGTGAATAGCAGTTAAAACTAGCTCCACCAGTAAATGCTGCTGACACATGGATGCATCAGTGTTAAATCTAATAATAGTGTGATAATGTATAAGTATAATGTATCAGTCACTGGGGATATTTTTCTGCAGAATGAGTGATAGTTAAAATACATTTTTCAGATAATACATTCAAGTACAAATTTAAACGCATTGGCTTTAAGCTCTGGTGGAGTGCTTTTACGTTGTTTAGTCGGCACTATTGTCTTTGAGTACTTCTGCACCGCTGCTCAGTCCCTCTTGGTACAGAAATAAGTAGCTTGGATGTTGGAAAATGAGGATTCGTGACATGACCTTTATGACACTGTAAACGATGAAATGAACAAGGTTTCTCATGTTCAGTGTTAAACATGGGATCCTGAGAAAGGTTAAACATTGGTTATTAAGAAGCCATAAAAATGAGGTAAGAAATCACTTTTGGAATCCTGTGTGATCAAACTTAATATAGAGAAAAAATAATAATAATTTTAAAACCTAATTTTTTTACGTGTTAAAAAGATTTAACACGTAATAAATTTAAGAATTTAACTGTATGCTGCTTCAGTAAGAAGTGGGCGGATCGATCCAAATATCAATAGTATCGATACCAAGGTGAGTATTGGTATCGGATCGATAATAGCGTGATGAGATCGATATTTTTGTTGTAGTTTCTCTTCTATAAATTCAGCAAAGCACTCGTATTTCTTCACAGAGTTTGCGTGAGCGCAGCGCTCCTCTTCACTTCTCTCACTCCACTCACTCAGGTTCACTGTAACTGAAACTCAAAAATATATACTTATATTGATATAGAGCTTACCTCAAACCTGAAGTTTGAATATGGCAGAATATAATAACCCTTCTGTAGTATCTGTTGAAAGAACATCAGTAATTCTATTTAGGCTACATGCAGATAGGTTATAGATTTAATCAAGTTAAATATAATTTTCTTATTTGGCTAAAATCTTTGTCCTGTGTTTTATCATTATCATAATCATGGTCAACTAATTAAAGTCAAAAGTACCAAATTTTCAGTATCGGTATCGGTATTGGTATCTGCGATACTGGCCCTGTAATTATTTGGTATCAGATCGATACCAAAATTTGCGGTATTGCCCACCCCTAGCTTCAGTGAGTATAGTGGAGTTTGGACACTTCCCATCAGTTTGAGTTACAGATCAACAAATGAAGGCAGACTTTGACCTCAGCCTGTCTGTTAAAATCCAGACTGGCCCTCAGCTGATCACATGTCCATCTAGCAGAGCCATCCCGGGTAAGAAAAATGAAAAGACTAACGAATAAATAGACTTTAACTCACTTTATGGTTTTATCTTTGCAGTGTTTTTAGGCTGTGTTAGAGCATTAGTCAATTACACCGTCTGTCATGCCGCTGGGCCGTCAGGGCAGGTGATCTGTTTTAAGAGATCATGTGAAATGTGTATCACATGGTAGGGATACTGCAGACAATTAGGGCACCATGGGAAGGCTCTGGGATCTTCTGCAGCAGTGCCACACTGTGACTAATCCCATATACCTTAATCAGCTATTTCTGGTAATAAGGCTGGGTTCACAGAAGGTTTATAGTTCCAAGGAAAAACTTCGAAGCTCAGAGGGTGAAAACACATTAGAAAAAGCAGGTCACCGATATTTTTGTTGCTTTGTTGGCAGAAAATGTATCTACATGCATGAGGGTGACTGCTTTGCGAAAGGCCTTTGCACATGTAGAGTAAATGCACACACACACACACACAGCCCCTGCTGGAGTTAATGAATTCAGACGTGAGTGTGAATCAGTAACATGCTATTAGGACTTAGTCATGATGACAGGGTCCGTTTCCATAGGAGTCTACATGTGAACACCTCACACTCTCCTCCGTCTGTTCTCCGTCAGGTCCTCAGAGGTGAAACATGAGCACCTTCGTGACTCTCTCCACGGGGCAGAGGATGCCCTTGGTCGGGCTCGGCACATGGAAGAGCGGTCCAGGGCAGGTGGAACCACAAACTCTGGCGCTACCAACCACAATTTCAGAAATTATAAATGAAATAGTGTTTGGACTGTGTGTGTCTTTATGTTCTCAGGTGAAGCAGGCAGTGCTGGCAGCTTTAGACTGTGGGTACAGACACATTGACTGCGCTGCTGCGTACAGCAATGAGCAGGAGGTGGGAGAGGCTCTGGCTGTCAGGCTCGGCCCAGGGAAGGTGAGAAACTCTGAATTAAGTTTGAATTAGACACAATTTTGAGGGTTTATTCTTGACCTTGAAAACAACAGTTGACCGAACAATCTCATTTCAGGATCCACTTGACTTTTCATTAGTAGATGATGTTTGCAATGTTATTTATTTTGAGCATTTTTCTTCTTCTTGTCAATGTTGGATAAAAGTTCCAGTTCAGTGCCTGATGCGCTTTTTGATGTAGCTCCTATCTTTTTTTTTGTTTTAAATACATAATTGTAACGTGTCCTGCATTTAATGTGATGTATTGTGTTTTTTTTAATGTACCCTTTTTTGCACGTGCAAGCAAAGAACAATTTCAGCATTTTGGCCCACAGGAAGTAGATAGTAAAGTAATTTCTATCCTACTCTCTTCCTTTCTGAAGTTGAGGTTGACAGCTTAATTTAAGCACTGAAAAGAGCAGTTTACAAAACAAGATCCACTGACTTGCTTGTCAATTCTCAGAGTATTGAAAAAACTGAGCATTTGCAGTGACATGACAGCCATCTTTTTGCTGATGAAAAATATTTTGGTTATGCTTTCATACTGAGGTCCATGTAATAATTGTAATTAATAGGTAATAAGGTCCTCATAAGATGCTTTTTAACATTAATAAGACCATTAACGTTAATAATAGCATCATAGACACATCACATATACTTTATTATGCATTTACTAGCACTTTTTAAATGTCAACTATGCAAAAGAAATACCATATGGCTGATAAATTCTTTATCATACACCTTACGACGCTTAATGCGGCTCAAGTCTACTGACGTGCTGTAAATTAGCACTCACAATAGAGTCAGACAGAGTAAGCAGAGAGCTCCTGTGGGTGGAGGGGTTAAACTCCTGCCCATGAACTGCAGCGTCTGCAGTTTAAGGTCATTTCCTGGTCAGCGGTCACTTCTTGGTTTCGAAACTAGAGTAATAATAATGATAGGAATTGTGGCTTAGTATACATTCTGGGTAAAGATGGCCACAGTCAAGATGCTGAAACGTTTTCATGATACACCTGTCCTTTCTCTTCCAGGCTCTACGTCGTGAGGACGTGTTTATAACATCCAAACTGTGGAACACCAAACACGACCCAGAGGATGTTGAGGCGGCATGCAGGACCACTCTGGCCCACCTGGGTCTCTCCTATTTGGACCTCTACCTTATGCACTGGCCCATGGCGTTCCAGTGAGTATCTGCAGCCAGTAAACTGATTTGTCTCTCCGTGGTGGTCAATTTGTGGATCAATATGAGATTATTGTTTGTATGTGTGTGTGTGTGTGTGTGTGTGTGTGTGTGTGGATGTTTCAGGCCTGGGAAGGAGCTGATGCCTCGACGGGAGGATGGGAGTATCTGTTACTCTGACACACACTACAGAGACACCTGGGCAGCCATGGAGAGCCTGGTGGACAAAGGTCTGGTCAAAGCTCTAGGAGTGTCCAACTTCAACGCCAGGCAGACTGATGACATTATTAGCATGGCCAGACACCCACCTGTGGTGAATCAGGTACAATGTGGCCAAATAAATACAGTTTATGAGGTTTTATTGACAATTGTGATTCAGTGTGTGTCTCGTGGTCCCACAGGTGGAATGCCATCCATATCTGTCTCAAGCAGACCTCCTGTCTCATTGTCGGTCAGTGTCATTTGCAGATCAATTTCTTTGTCGTCAGTTCCGTTGAATATCGTTCTCATTGTGTCAGTGACGGTACATACACCTCTGCCTCAGGTCAGTGGCAGTTTGTGTGACAGCTTACAGTCCTCTGGGTAGCGGGGACAGACCCTGGGCCTCTCCTGGTGAACCAAGTCTGCTGCAGGATCCTCGACTTGAAGCTGTAGCCCAGAGGTACCAGAAAACACCTGCCCAGGTCATACTCAGGTAAGGCACTCAACAACTACAAAGTGACTTGTGAGCTCAGGTGTACAGATGAGCGCCAAACAGCTGCTTAAGTCTTTGGTGTCCTCTTGGCAGGTGGCACGTGCAGAGGGGCGTCGTGTGCATCCCTAAGAGTGTGACACCCTCCAGGATCCAGCAGAACCTGCAGGTGTTTGACTTTTCCCTGTCAGGAGACGACATGAAGCTGATCGAATCCTTCAACTGCAACGAGCGCTTCATCGTTCCATCAGTCGAGGTGAGTCACCGATCTCATGACACCTCAGAGGATGGCCCTCCATAGCAGAGCCCATGTTATGCCAATGAGTTATGTTTATATATGTACAGCAGCCATCGCAGTGCAAAATTGCTGAAGACTCACTGGTGACACCATTTGGCTGAGACATCAGCCGGTTTTAGATCTCCATAAATCTCCAACGTGCCGGGTATACTCTTTCTTTCTTAGAGAGCTGGACTGTACGAGCCTGAATCTTCTATGTAAACAAACCCTCATTCGGTTGTAATGTGAATATAAATAATTGCCATTTTTATTTTTCACAGAGGGATGGCAAGAGAGTGTGGAGAGATGCAGAACATCCTCATTTTCCCTTCCATGATCCCTACTGAGTCCACACACAGGGGAGATTGTGTCTTATGATTGTCACAAACTGTATACTGCAGAAACCACATTTCTACACTGAATTAAAATGCTATCAAAACAGATGTTCCTCTTTGGGATGGGTGGCATTAAATTGGTAATATTCAAGTGAATAAATTTGCCAGGAGAACAGATCAGAACATGTTTTTCTAGGCACACATTCACTGAGATTCCAGTGAGGGGAGAAAACAAATCATTTTTCTAATGCTACCATTATCCATTGCCTTCACCATTCTTTCACTGCCAGAGTGACACTGTGTGGTCAGTCACAGAACTGCCTGTCTGCCAAATGTCACAAGCTTTGATCACATGGTGCCTGCATGTCTGGCAGAGTGAAGACATCATCACTGAATCATGGCAGCAGCAGTGCTCCCACGGCCTAAATTTAGCAATTCATTCTACCTGATGTTGAAAAGGATCATTCCATTCATAAAGTGAAAATTCCAGCCAAATTCTTATGGTTTCTTGACGGTCTCTACTCAAAAACATAAATGACAAGCACTCATATAGAGCATTGCTTTATGTCCACATATTCTCATAACCTTTCCCCACTAAATGTAAATTCTCTTTAAATTTAAAATGCACTTACTGTTGTCAGTAAATATCAATTCTAAATGTTCTATACTATTCTATACCTGTACTAGCTGTGTTTAGTAAATAAAAATATATGCTGTTGAACTTGACACAGTGCAGTGTTTTACTGATCCTTCAATAAAAATGTTCTATCCTCTATATTGTGTCAATTTCTTCCTGTGGTATTGGACATGATAACAACAGACATTAATATTTATAAAGTTTGAAATGACACTTCTTACCATAGGGGACAAAGATGTAAAAGATGAGACAGAGCCTGAATCAGAAAAACTGACATGAACTAAAATACAAAAAAAAGACACTGATAACACTTCCATTTCGTGAGATTTTATTTTCAACAACATAACCTTGACAAATTTGTAATACATTATATGCTACTGTTTATTTAAAAAAAAAAAAAGAGGAAGTCATTAGCAATATGTTGTTTTCTTTTCTTTCTTATAGTCTAGCATAGAATCCCATCACTAAAGCCATTCATGTTGGTTGTGATATACTGAGAATGAGGCCACTCAATAACAACCCCCCCACCCCTGCCCTCCCTCCCCAATCAGCATCAGTCACTCATCTTCCAGTTCCAACATCCCCTTACCCCCACCCACATCAAAGCCAGGGCAAACCAAGCGGCTACATGCTTTCTCCGAGGGAAGTCATACAAAAAAAAGGAACACATGAAAGAAGCACAAAGTCCTAAAAATGTGGAATCTGGTGAGAATTTGTACAGGTGTGATCCCGGTACTGACCACTGTGGGGCAGTGTACATTTATCCATAAAGGTCATCGTCGTTGTCTTCGTTGAACACTGGACCACTGCCAGTTCCTCCTGAGCCATGGCTTGGACCACTGCCGCCTGCAGCACTGGAGGGAAACCTGGAAGCAAAGAAATAATCATTGACCAATTTTATAGGAGACTATTCTGACGCTAACATTTATAGGAGTGCATGTACTTTCAGGAGTGAAGACAGGATGTTCAGTAAGAGCTCCAGGAAAATGTTACTACCATTATATTATAGCTTGTTACAAACATGTTTTTAAAAAAAATACAGATAAGGTATTATTTCCGTGTAATGAAGTAGACTTAAATTTAATCTCGCTTCAGTCTGGCTGCCAATCAGAACAGAAGCAGCGGAGAACTAGCAGAGAAACCAATTTTATTAAATAACTCTCCACTTGCATGGCACCACTCAACAAAGCTCATGGAGTGAAGCCATGCAAGTGGATTGCCACACTTTCTACAGAGTATGCAACACTCATGCAAACACAACCCGTCAAACAATAAAATGTACCTGAAGCTGCCAAAGCCACGGCTCTGCTGCAGTGTCTGAGCGAACATCTCGTATTTGCGAATGTCGTTGTCACTGACGGAGCGGCGAGCGAATCGCATTGCCTCTTCAAAGTGGTCCTTCCTGATCTCTGGCACAGGATCATCCTCTTCCACCTCCTATGAACAAAGGTTATAAGAGTTACCATCATGTCAAGCATCTAAAGCAGCAGCAGAGCAGAAGTGTGCAAATGTAAAAAGATGAATAAAAAGGAACAGAAGAAGCACTGACCATGGCTGATGGGTTGGTCTGCCTCTCCCTCTCCCTGCGGATCTCATTCTCAATGCTCTCCCTGATGGCCAGCTTACATGCCCGCTGGCAGATCTCTGTAAGATCTGCTCCAGAGAAGCCATTGGTCATCTTTGCCAGGAAGTCCAAGTCCACATCCTAAACAAGAAAATTAGATGTAGGTATACATATTTTGATTCTCTTAAATTCTAATTAAGTCAATTTATTGTAAAAAGATTTCTCTTGGTGCTCCAGCATGTATTTATATAAAACTGAGTGCATTAAAAGAACACAACAGTTAATCAGCAAGTCTGTTGATGCATTTATGAATCGCGGCATGGTCACCTTGCTGATGGGGCTCTTGCGGAGGTTGGCCTTCAGGATGCTCATCCTGCTCTTCTCGTCGGGCAGGGGGATGTAGATGAGCTGATCCAGACGCCCAGGTCTCAGGATGGCGGGGTCAATGATGTCTGGTCTGTTTGTGGCACCGATGATGAAGACGTTCTTCTTGCTGGACATACCATCCATTTCGGTGAGGATCTGGTTGATGACACGGTCGGCTGCTCCACCACCATCTCCCACGTTGCCGCCACGAGCCTTGGCTATGGAGTCCAGCTCATCAAAGAAGAGAACGCATGGGGCGGCTTGACGAGCCTGGAGACATCACACAGATACGCAGAATGGTCTTAAATCCAGTGCAGAAGTTGATCATTTAGAGTGGAATTGGTTGCAATCAGTGAAACTTGTAGTGTCACGTAGACTCTTTACAACAATCTTACCTTGTCAAAGATCTCTCTGACATTGGCCTCAGACTCTCCAAACCACATGGTGAGCAGCTCAGGTCCTTTGATGGAGATGAAATTTGCCTGGCACTCATTTGCAATGGCTTTGGCCAGCAGAGTCTTACCACAACCAGGGGGACCGTAGAACAGCACACCCTTGGAGGGGGTCATGCCGAACTTGAGGAACTTGTCTGGGTGCTCCACTGGGTACTGAATTTTTACAAAAAGGGGAGGAAAAGCACAGTTAGTATTACAAGGGAATTGTACAAGCCATAAAAATGTCAATGTTTTTTCTAATACTTTATTTTTTAGATATGATTCTATTTCTTGAAGAGGTCCTTACCTGCACCAACTCCTGCAGCTCCCTCTTGACATCATCCAGACCTCCGATGTCCTCCCAGGTGATGTTGGGAACCTCAACAACTGTTTCCCTCAGTGCAGATGGGTTGCTCTGGCTCAGAGCCCACTGAAGGATAGACAATCATTTCAGTAAGGGCTCAGTGGGCCGTAATGAGCAAACATAGCAAAAAAAAACATTTCAGAGGCTTTACCTTGAAGTCATCCATAGTGACAGCAAGTGAGTTCATGACTTCAGCATCAATGGTCTCATCCTCAAGGTCGATCAGGTCCATCTTCTTTCTGATGGCCTGCAGGGCAGCCTCAGAGCAGAGGGCAGCCAGATCTGCACCCACGTGTCCATGAGTCTCATTGGCTACCTACATACAAGATACAGAGATCACACTGATGTTGATATCCTGACCAGCATCATACAAACACCATACACGTTCATGAAGTCCAACAATGAACACTGCAATGCAGTAACCGCAGTTATGAGAATGCATTGTGGTTTTACTTGGAAATTACAGGTCAAGACAACCACATGATTCTCCCTCTTATCAAATAGCATTGTGTGGTTTGGTGTCACCTGACTGCAGGAGAATTGTGTTTACGGACCTGTTCCAAGTCGACATCGTCAGCCAGTTTCATGTTCTTGGTGTGAATCTGGAGAATCTCCAATCTGCCAGTGGCATCAGGGATGCCGATGTCCACTTCCCTATCAAAACGCCCTGGAGAGGGTTCAAACACACCGATTAGTTCCAACGAAACAGAAACATTCCAGACACACCTCAATATACTTCAAGCGCACAGCCTGAGGGAGGAGTTGCCTGCACTGTAACAGTGTGGCAGCAGAAGAAACTTTCCAAACTGTAGATAAGAGTTACAAAAGTACTCGTCTACATATGAAATTGATTGACAAGCAAGGACGAATTCCATTCCTTCTTAATGCCTTTAAAACTGCACAGTGTTGTGAGAATCTAACCCACTAGTGACCTGCAGAGCCCCCAAAATAAACAGCAGCCGGCAGTTTTAATCAGTGATGTGACAACATGCCAGAAACCCAGCAGCTTGAGGTAAGTAAAATGAGACACAGTAATTCAGCTCTATTGTAGCGACATTTCTTAGAAGCACAACCCAATGCATGTGATGCTGTTGGTTATAAATGACATTTTAAATTTACTGGAGCTTAATACAAGGTTTCTATAGAAAAAATTTCATGCTCTTAAACAAAAAAAATCATTTTTGTCCAGAAGACAAAATATAGGAAACTAGGCTACATTTGAATAGATATCCGTTCAGCAGTGTAACCCATCGACATTGCTTTCCTGAATTTAAATGAAGGCCTTTGGTTGGTGATGTGAGCACTATGAAAGGATGCCCAAAAAATGTAAATATAACTAAAGAAATACATGACATGCACTACCTATTAAAAATGTTCCATCCAATATTTAGGTAAAGGTAAATATTATGGGAAGAAACATGAGGTATATGAAAATTGCCTAGTTTGAAATAAAACATCAAATCACAGCTGGGTTAAACAATTTTCTATAATAGTGTGGATTGCTGGGTATACATTTTGTTAGTTTTACATGTAGCTTCCTCTACTTACGGCCACAGTAAAATGTGAACATCTTAAACAGAAAACTTACCAAATCTCCTGAGTGCAGGGTCAATGCTGTTGGGTCTGTTGGTGGCCGCCATGACGATGACATGAGCTCTCTGTTTCAGGCCGTCCATAAGAGTCAACAGCTGAGAAACAATGCGCCTCTCCACCTCTCCATGAGTCTACAAAACACACAAACATTGTTGCTATACAATTTCACATTTAAAATTTTACCTTTACATTAATATACTGACTAAATTTGAATCCTCTGGCCAATGATCAGGATGTGACAGATAACACCAAGTCCCTTTCAGCTATATTTTCCGTCAGTGTGTGAAGAATTACTGTTGTAAAAATGAAATACCGAAAGAATACAAGCATAGAGTTAGCTTTGTGTGCAATTCAAATGTTTTCCTAGGTCTGGAGACAGAGACATTTCTAATAATTTCAAAACACTCAAGTTATAAACAGACACCGTAATGTTTTTCAATCGTCCTCTCCTCCCACTCACCTTCTCCCTCTTAGGAGCGATTGCGTCAAGCTCATCGATAAAGATGATGGCAGGAGCATTCTTCTCCGCTTCCTCGAAGGCCTTTCTCAGGTTACTCTCGCTCTCTCCTGCCAGCTTACTCATGATCTCAGGACCTAAAATGGAGACCAGCATTTTGTTTTCAGAGGAAAGCACAGCATATACACCAAATACATTTCATATGTATGCACAGAATGAGTCCCGTCCCATCTAACCACTGTCAGAGACAACACTATGTGGTGTCTGAGATCCACATATCCACTCATCCACATATATAACCAACCATCACCCAGACTATGAAGACATGTTAGAAAAATGTGGATGCTTATTCATACCATTAATCAGGAAGAAGAAAGCTCCAGTTTCATTGGCTACAGCTCTAGCAATCAAGGTCTTTCCAGTTCCAGGGGGTCCATAAAGCAGGATACCACGTGGGGGCTGAAAAGGGGTTTAAAATTTTTTTCTTTTATATATACACAAACTGAAAAGACAAACAAACCCAAGACCAGTATATGCACACACCATGAGGTAGTGTGTTCACTTCTTGCATTATTCTTGTGATTTAACACTTGAAATGTACAGTTGACAGATACACTAAACCTAGTGTAACAGCAGCATAAGCACAGAAGACTCCTAAAGTGACACAATGTCAAGTTACACATCAAGATCAAGCTAAAGTTAATATACATTTGCCACTGTCACTTCGGTACAAGTATGATTGGAGCAAAACCCTAGTGTTTTGAAATTGGGAATGGGTGCCAATTAAATTCAACTTTACCTTTAAATGAGAAAGTAAAGTCATTTTTACGCAAACACAGCCCCTTGTAATTCTACATTTAGGGCCAAGCAAGTTTGGTTGTTCCTCCATACAGATTAAAAACGTCCCTTACCTTGACTCCAATGGCCTTGAACAGTGCAGGGTGTCTAAGAGGCAGCTCCACCATCTCTTTGATCTGAGCTAACTGCTTCCTCACTCCTCCAATGTCATCATAGCCCACCTCGTTCAGGGACTCCTCCTCATCCTGCATGTTCAGACACAAGACATTCCATTTTTAATGCGATTCTTTTTTGGAAAACGTTAATCCATGCACTACCACTGCACTGTACCAGCTACCCACCTCTCTCCTGATTGGCTCGCCCTCACAGTGGATGACTGTATCAGGAGCAACAATGCAGTAGGGAGAAGGATCGGTCTCTACCACCTTGAACTCCACAGCACGCATACCGCCTCTGACCAGGAAAATATCACCTTTGCATGGTAGAAGGAAACAATGTTCATTTTCCTCTAACAAGGGTTGTATGTCATACACTGAAATATATTTAAATCAACCAGGCCAAATAAAATCTTAACTTGGATTGCAAGATATTACTCACCTTTGCGGATTGGCCTGTAAGCCTCCAGAAAGTATGGCTTCAAGTAGACTTCAAACAGGTTGCCAGTAATTCCCTCTACTGTGTCATCTATTGGGAGCACGTGGATCCTCTTTCCGTACTTCACATCGGGACATGGCTGAATGCTGGTGGACACATTTTACTTAACACCATTTCTTTTTTTAATGGTTGTTGAAAGAATTTAGATGGTTAAGTGTGTGCTTTTCCTCACCTGATGACATCACCCAGTCGGACCCTCAGATTGTTGCGGACCACCCTGTTCATGCGGACCTTTTCATCGGAGCAGGTGTCATCAGACAGCACGATGCATACGGTCTCCCTCCTCTTCTTTCCCTTCATCAGAACTGTGTCTCCACGGAAGAGCTGCAGCTCGTCCATCTTGGTCTTAAGGGACATTAAACATAATCATTTTTGCGAATCTATTGTGTGTATTTAAAATACGGCTCATAAAAAGCTATCCAAACATCTGGACCATGATGACAGATTACATGTTTTAGAATAATATAAACAATGTAAAGAAATCTACCTGAGAGAGAGAGACCACACTGTTGTCTTCATTGATGGACTCATCCACAATCAGTCTGTTGGGTCTGTTCTTCTGTTTCAGAATTGCAGTGGCTAGATCATCATTTTTGGATCTATGATGACAAACAGAATAAACAAGTTGTGGGTCAGAAAAATATACTTATTTAGCATCTTCAAGGTATCACGCAGGTCCTACAGTAACTAAGCTCCTTAAATTAGGAAGGAATTAACAACAATAATGCATATGACTTAGGTTTGATTACTTCATTATCACCCAAGCAGTGATCTGTGACATTGTGAAACTTCTCAGTTTCTAGTTTAGTTTCTCTAGTACATCTACGGAGAACTGGAGAACACCTTAATATTAACATCCAGCATTCTGTTATCAGGGGGGCACTATGGTGAACTACTTAAACCCATTAAGGTACTGGGATCGTTTTAAATCCAAGACCAAATAATGTCTGAAGAGAGATCTGACAGGAGTGCTTTTACCAACGTTATTGATTGGTTTGGGCTTTGTAAAGTTTATTGTAAATGTATTGCTTCTGTAATTTTCAATATTTACACATCTATGAAAAGGTACACATCAACTTGTGTAATCAATGATAGGAGGCATCAGTCAATTCTGATAACCTTAAGCCAATTCGATTGTGTGCATGTTCCTACATTATTAATGATAATATCTCTGATAAAGTATTTGTCGCAGTAGCAACCATAAGTGCAAACAGGTCATGTATACAACTCGCTTATCACGATGGCTAAACGTCACGTAAGAATAATACTACGCACAATACTGTGTACAATCAAATTACTGCACTCAACGAACCAGTGATTAACGTTAAGGTTCAAATTGCCACAAGTTTCCAGAAAAGTCTTGAACCCGTTTTGTGGTTTCTCTTTCATGTTGTTAGCATGCTAATGTTAGCCTTACAGCTAACTGACTGGCGAGTGAGCCCAGATGACACAGCAAAAGAATTAGAAAAAAACTTTGTGAGCTAGCTAGGTTCCTTCACGGTTAGAGCATGTACCAACTCGGTTGTGATTTTGAATATATTCGCGACCGATGCGAGGATGAGCCACATGATAGTCGGATGAGGAAATGTGTTATTTCACAACTGTTTTGCTAACAGCGAATTAGAGCACAAGTAAATTGTCGATCATTCAGAATGAATAGCCGGACCTTGTTAGCCTGCTAGCTTAGGTGCACTGTGTGGCTATGGACATTTAGCTAACTGTTGGATGACTATCGTTAGCTAGCGTTTTCTTTCGTGTAGCCGTTAGCCTTCAATCTTACTCTCAGCCTTTTGCCGATTAGGGTTATAATGATCAATTGACAATATGAAGTCAACTGTAAAGACAGGCTATTAGCCGGTGGATAGGCCAACTTGTCGATGTGATGGTGGATGGCTTTGGCCTTGACACTGTTGCTAAGCTAGCATTAGCATGCAAACACGACAGAGATGACTGCGCTTTGTCAAGTAGCTGTCACACAGCAGGCTAACTCAGTATCGGTAACTAGCCAAAGACAACCGTGTGGATGACAGCAGTTTAACAACTGTCGATATAACACTCAGCTGTCAGCGGATTTTTAATGTTAGGTTATCCAGCCAATGGACAAAAGTGCGGAGGCTGAAGTAACTGACCCCATTAGCTCGCCTGCTAGCAAACTCGGTCATGTATTAGCAATTGAGCTAACTTTAATAAACGACCGTATTCTGAGCTGACGTTAGCCATTTAAAAGGCAACTGCGGATAGCCATTGTTCAGAAAAACGCATTTTAAAAGGACTGAAAGATGTTTCAACTTACTCCCCTCCCGAGGCCATGGTCGTCCACCTGGATTACTATCAATAAATAAAGAAATTCTAGCTAAATGTGTAAGAGGCTTGACCGATTCTCGTTACTCAACGTTCTCTGTGATTTCACACGAAAGAGCAGCCGTTTCCGTGCTCTTCTTTACAGTTATACCATGAGCTGGATGCATCCGTCATTCTGATTGGCTAGAGGCTGGCCGTCATCTCGGTAACCAATGAAAGCGTCCGGAGTCAGACGTCAACACGAATATTGTGGAAATCTGGCCAGTGACAAATGAGAGGGACGTTCCTATTTTCATCAACTCGTCTCTTATTGGTCACTTAAGCTTATCGGTCAACTTCTGTCAACCAATTAATGCGTACCGCGTTGATACTGAAGAAGCGTAAAAACATGAAATTGATAATACTGTTGTATTGATAAAAGCTAACAGGTATGTGAAAAGAACAGGGCAAAATATCTTGTTTAAATTATGTGTAATTCATAGGAAAAATACATTTTAAAAAATCGCCATGATTAGGCTTTTAGAACAGCAGCATAGTTTGTATTGTGTCTTCTCAGGTGGTATGTATTGCACTTTATTTTAATAACCATAATCAATTATTAAAGCAATGTTAGTGATTACCCTTGCCTTCCCAAAATACACTGTTTATTTCCTGTGGCCCAGCATCTTTACAATATATCTTGTGTACACTGTGTTCATTCTCAAACACTGTAAGCCCTTTCAACATGCTTTATTTTACTGTTGAAGTACATGTTTGTTGTGAGTATGGGTTACAGTTCAGAGGCAAGTGAAAGTTGATCCGGTTGAGTAAGTGATAGGGTAGTCGTCTTTTGTCCCTCTCTAGGCTGACAAGGTAGGACCAAGTTCCTGTATTCTGTGCTGCAGCTCTGTGGAGTCCAACAAAGGGCCAGTCTGGGGTTCCTGTAGGTACAGACGTAAACCCCTGCAACACAGAAGAAATATGGCAGTTAGATGAAGACTATCATGACAGCATGGTAAATGTTCTCTGCCAAAACACCACTGCTTTAACTATTTGGGGCTTATATTTTATATTCTTTGTAAAAATAACAAAAATAATCCTGTTTGGACCTAATGTATTAATTCAGATTGAGTCTGAATCCAACCAAGACCACCTGAACTTCATGGGATGACAGAAGAACAGCGCACACCGTTTCAACACTTAAACAATATATTGAGTGCTGGATAGTGACAAGAATCAAAACAAAACAACACTCCAGCACTTACAGATAACTGGTCTTCTTATTTATTGTGGGGGTAAAAAAAAAGTGTATTAGTATTGGTTGAGGATAGCTTCTGGCTGCAAGGTGAAAATATCTGTGAGTAGGTGCCAGGGTTTTATTTGTTTTGCAGTTTAAAGTCACCACAGATTCGAACTATCTTGTTTACATTGAGGTCATCTATTGTAAAATGTGTGTCGTAAAAAAAGATGGCACATTTCCACATGGCCATCTTGACCAAAACAGCTTGAAAAAATGCAAGTAATCCGTCAAATGCACTGACCAAGGTGCAAGCTTATAGTTTAAAATCGCTATTCTTTCTTCACAATATACACAATATAATCACATTTGTACATTATCAACCTGTGCCGTGGAAAATGGTGAAACACTTAAAATAATGCATTTCTTATGGTTAGGCCACGCCCCATCGATTGGTGTAAAACTGTCTAAAAATATATATTTTGTTTCCTACAATAATGGGTTTTGGAATACTAATGCTTCATTTTATTTGCTGTATTTTAAAATGGCTAAACATTGTTGACAGGAGCATTACATGCTCTGTTTGAGATCCTGAGAAGACTTAGAAATCAACTGTCTTGCTGTGTGCACTTATGGTTGAGCACAAAATGCTTAAGCGTCTGTATCTGCATGGTCATAAGGGTTCCCTGACGACCTCTGAGTGTGGCTATATAATCAAATGCCTCTTCCCCACAATGTTTTTTATTTTGTGGCACATTAACACGTGTCTGAGCTGGACACATGTAAGCTTGTCAGCCGAGATGCATTTTTGTGCCGGGTGTTAAAAGGGGTTAAGTGTGCACATACTGCACAGCACACACCACAAACTAAGCAGAGGCAGTGAATGTAAGCGTGATAGTGTCTTACTCTACTGAGGACTGTGCAGTGAAGCTCCATGTCTTTTCCCAACAAGCTGCTGCCTCCTGTCTCCTGCCAAGCCTCCACAGCACTTCACCGCACCACAGCCCTGCACCCACACAGTCTGAGACAGTACAGTACATACAGCATGATCACATGTTCTAACAAATGACCAGACAAAGTACAAATTCAATATTGTTCAAATCATAGCTCATATTACCAAAGCATGAGCCTTAAGTGCATATGACTGAGCTTAAATAAGCTCTGCTGTATAAGATCAATAAGTAGCTGTGGTGTGTATACCTGGAGCTGCCTGTAAGCTGAGATGGAGGTCTCTCAGTGCCTCTCTTAGCTGGTCTGTCTGGGAGAAGCTGATGCCTCTACCAGCTAGTGAAAGCCCCTTCAGCCTCTGGAGAATACACAGATTTGTTCCCTGCTTGCCAACCATGTCTGCACTGGGGATCTGTGGTTGGAAACCTGCAATCGAACAATCATCAGGAAAAATGCCTAAAGTAACAGTAGCTGTAGGGTTGGTAAAAATGGAAATGTCTCTCCAAAGCACCAAAGAGATAAAAGTACTCACCTTTCTTTTTAAAGTGCACCTTTACCAGAAGGTTAATACACCTGTAAGGCAGTGTAAGTATAAGCTTATGTGTTTGTTAATAACCATATCATAATCAGAACAGAAAAAACAACCTCTTTAATCTTAAAGACCTTGTATAATGAGTCACAGCTTGTTTCCAGTCCCTCAGGTGAGTGTGGCAGTGACCCTGGAGGAGGTAGGCGGCCCCAGTCCAGAGCAGCATCCTCATCCTATCCTCACCCTCTGCACCCACAGCCCCGGTCTCAATCTCAGACGTCTCCTCTGGCTCCTCCAACACCAACTTCTCTGGCAGCAGCTCCAGTGTTGTGCCAACGACTTCATCGCACAGCGCCATGCAATCAGCAGGCCGTCGGGCCGTGAGCAAGGCAGCCCCGGCCTCCAGGTAAAGCTCAGGCAACCTAGGTAGGGGAGGGTCCTCATGTACCTGAGATGGAGACTTAAATCATACAGACATCAATTAAAATATATCCAAATTTCATTGTTAAATTGTCTCATCTGTCAGAATGTTCAGTCTTACTCCATGTTGATCATCTGAGTGAAGAGCAGCCAGCAGGTCCAAATAATATTCCACACCCTCTGACACCCTGAAGAAACAGCAGTGACACCCATATTACGACTACAGTTTGCCCCATGTGTGTATTATTCTCATCTCCATCTGTTTTCTAGTTTTTAGTCATGATCACGTGCCATAAAGAAACAGAAACTCTGAGCTCCATTCTGTGCTTCTCACCTCCCATAGAGCACACACTTCTGGGCCAGACTGTGAAGGACAGAGAGGGCAGAGGGAACTGAGAGCAAGCGGTTCAGTGATTGGCTGCAAAGCAATACGGAAGGGGAGAGGAGAGCAGCACCAGCCAGAGGAGGCTCTGTGGCAGAGGGCAACAGCAAACTCTGTGGGACAAGAGACGTTTCATGTGTCAGTGCACAGGCCTACACTTACATGAATATGTGTCAGTGGCCCAAATAAACCTTTTGGTTCATCTGCAGAGGGCTACTACACAACAACTATGGCACAGAATATTTTTTTAGCAACAAATTACCTACAAGATCAACATTTAAACACATTTCTGTCACCTTTTTTCTGCTTTCCTCGTACATACTGTACACTTGTATTACTCACTGAGTGCAGCAAACGAAGAGCTTGTATCTCAGCCTGTGTGTTGCCCAGCTCTCTGTATATGAGTAGGCTCTGGTACAGAGCACACACACACCGGGAGTCTGTCTCCACTGCCTTCCTGTAACACTGCAAGGCCATCTGAGGGCAGCTCTGAAGACAAATGCACATATAAACACACTCTCATTGCATGCACATCCTAAAACCTGTCTAAAACCTTCTCTGTGCGTATGTGTAGACGTTGTCCGTGTGTTTACCATAGAGGCGAGGCAGCAGCCCGAGAGGTGGTGTGTGTATGCTAATAGCATTCTGGGAGCGGGCAGGGAGGAAGCTTTCTGCAGGCCAGACAGCGCTTCCGAACTCTGACCCTCGCTCAATCGTTCTGCACCTTAATAAAACATATAGAAAACATACTTTTACTTAATACCATAAACACAGGGGTCTTTTTATAAATCACTGGCCTGTCGTTTTGTTTAAAACCTTTATTGTCCTCAAGACAGCAACCTACACAGAACAAACATAAAACAACCACAACACACTACACCAGCCGTCTGAGGCTCTTTGGCCAAAGCATTTCAAATCATCCCACTTCCACTATTCAAATACACGCCCCAAGACGTCAGTTTGCATTCAGCTAATATTTGTTTGTCTGCCCCTGAGCTACAAACATGTTTTTAGGGAGCAGAAACCAAGACATTTACTATATATTAAGCTCTATACAATATTCTGTATGTATGAAAAACATGTATGAGTCACATAATGAGACTATTTTTAATCTTAACGAGGGATTAGAACTGTTTCACTTTAACTGCATCAAGACTTGCCTCATTTGTGCCTTACTACACAAAGCTTGTGCTTGCATCTCAGAAAGCCTGAGTCTGCCACTGAGTTACAACAATCTGTATCTGTTCGTTGAACATGCATCAACAAAAAACATGTATGTTGCTGACCTTGGGCTATAAATGTGCAGGTCTGCAATAACTCAATCAGCCGTCTTGGGTCCATCACCAGTAGTGGAATGTCTGAGGACTTTCCTCTTTCACTGCTTCTCTTGTCATCCCCAAGCTCAGTTGATAGTGTCTCAGACAGGGAGAACAGCTCATCCTGCATCACAAGAGAAAATACTGTATAATCTTATTTTAACTATTTTAAACTGTCAACAACAAATACAGATTAAGCCTGTACTATTACACACAGTGGGGACTGGACACTGTAGAAGTAGGGTAGATAGGCATTCAATGTTTACGGGGGGATGGGGAAAACTACACTTAAGCTTTCATAAGAACTTTCTGTTGGCTTGGATATTAATCCAACACTTGATAGCAGTCTTTATATCTTTGCCTCATGTATAACATTTGAGGGCTACGAGGTTGAAGCGGACAGAGACAACATGTCCTGAACATCTATAGATTTAGAGTATATAGCATCACAAACAAACCTTTGGTTGAGTGTGGTTCACACCAGAGGTTAAATTAAATTCATCTCTTTAGCTTTACCAAAATCGACTGGATGAACAGCAAACAAGTTAGATGGGAACACAATCTATAAACAGGATCGTACCTGAAACTCTTGAATGGTTTTCAGCTGGCATTTGGCCAGCCATAATGCCCACTGCAAACAAAGAAGGTGCTGTACAGAGGAATTAAAAGTTGTGTTTCCCACTGATTTGAGAAGTGTTCTCCAAAATGCAGGAGGGTCTGAAGAAATAGGATCATCACCTGTCATCTGTATAACTGTAGGGAACAAGAGTTGGCAGTGAAAATCACAGTTTAAAGATCCTTCTAATATGAAACTGGATGTATGGCATTATTTTCTGTCATCTACATCTATGGTTTTGTCATCATCTCGCAGCTTATGCCTACCTCTCTCTGTGGCTTGTGAGAGGAGCAGCTCAGCTTCTGAGAGCTGAGACAGAGCAGCAGAGCACAAACAAGTATTGTACACTACCGTCAGCTCCGACTGTGCGTGATCTACAAGAGGAGGGATACCTGCAGGAGATGGACATGGGGATTGGAAAAAAGGGAGATAGAAGATCCACAAAGGTTAGAGCTGAGCTCCCTACCTTAACAAATTAGGCTTTTAAACAGTATTATGAGGGGATTGGACCACCTTGGATTTTCCTTGAAAGTTTGTGAAACTCAGACAAACACCATCTCTGATGGGTCTGGTTCTGATTGTGGCTTACAGCTTCTGCTCCTCTTTCTTGCTGCTGAAACAAGAAAGTGAAAGCAAACTGGAAAGTAACAACGGTACACAAAGTAAAACTCCACCAATACTGACACATTGAAGTGTGTTCACAAGTCTTGAGGAGCAGTACTGCATATATTAAACAAGGAGTATAAAGCTGTTAGTGACTGAATGTAATCTGTAAATTGCCTCTACTGATGTTACTCAGTGACTAAATTGTTTTATGGGTAATTTAGGAGCCACGTTTTGGTGCATGGCTTTTGATCATTTGTTTTCAAACTTTCCATGATGAGTCCAACAGTGTTACAGTGCAATACAGACCAGTGGACTGCTTTTCAAAACCTGGTGCCTACACCACCTACAGTAGCTTCTGAGAGACTGGAGACACTTTATCAGATTACATGCAGGGTCCTAAACTTTCTTTCACCTATACTCTCTGAATCCCCAAGACCTGAAAACTCACTTTACACAGTGACTTTTACCCTTAAAGTGCAATATTTAAGTATTTACATTTTATGCCACTTCACAGTGCAACTACACTATAATTGAGAGGGAAACATGTCACTTTTTGCGACATATTTATCAGATATAGTTTAACGTCTCCTCTCAAAATAAGATTAGCAGTTATTTAATTCGATGTATATAGATTAAACCAGCAGCAACATATGAATGAGATTAATCAACCAGCTACATCATAATGTTACTGTCATGTTAATGCATCTGTAATAACAGTATTGAAGTGAAAGAACGTTTTCAATGGGGGAATTCTTTGTAATAGTGTGTTATTGTAATTCAAGCACCATTAAAAAGGTAAAAGCTTGTTCCAGCTCTGGTAAGATTTACAAGCATAATTTATTGTCCATCTTAGAAAGGCCTATACATCAACCGTGTAAGACATTGTGTTTATGTTGGGGGTAATGTAATGGGTTCACGAGAAGCGCTGAAGAGACGAGGTATTTAACGCTAACTTCTTACCTTCCATTTGTTAACCAACTCGTTGTTTTCCTGGATCCATCTTTCACATAAAGAACGTGGCTGGTGCGTTTTGATAGACATGTTATCCCCGTTTTGTCAAAAAGTTCGCTGTACGTTTGAACTTTCCCTCGGTTCTCCAATGGGAGCTAACACCGGAAGTAAACAGTGGTGAGTTGGTCGCAGCGGGGCTCTGCTGCCCCCTGTGGACAAATCAGGAAACTACAGCCGCAGTCTCATAACTGCGCAGCAGATGGCGCTGTGACCAAGCCTCGGTGTTCTGGAAACTTCAATCCCGTGGCTGATTTTTCACAGCCACAAACTGTGAAGTACCACAGCTGTTTGTTTTTGTTCATTAGCTTTATCACCATCACAGTAAACAACCTTAATGTGTTCTGTGTGACTGTGAATGATGGCTCCTTTATCCTCTAAAAACTCACAGTGGGATGCTACTACAATCACATGGACACACATGCACGCACACACGACTACATGTATAAAGCAACTGGTGAACACAATCCAGGGCCTTAATTGTATTGCAGCTGAGTCATCCCCGAGACTGCCAGGACAGCCATTTTTCTAGTTGTCCCTCCCAAGGTGACTCCCTCTTTTCTCACACAACTCCACTCCCCCCGTCCTCTCCTCTCATCCCTCTTTATGTGTGTCTGTCATCCCTCCTTCTGTGCATTTTCTTGTTCCCTGTCGTCTAAACCTCCATGTCCGCCTTGATCACAACCCCCTGATCCTCTTTTCTCTCATTGTCTCAAATCACAGAAAGCTCTAAATATACCACCATAGAAAAAAGCGAGGGGAGCTCCTGACATCCACTGATCCACAGTACACAATCACACACCTGCAGGAAACATACACAAAAGATATATTTCATTCTGAATCCCCACATTTATTTCTCTTAGGATGGTTTTCACTTTTCTGTGACATTTTCTCTCTGCCTTGATTCGGGTGTTTTCCATCTCTCCCTGTCTTCCCTCTCTCCATCCATCCCCTCAAGGACAAGGTCATTACATGGCCAGAGCCTACCATCTCTTTTCCTGCTGTTCTCTATCAATGTCATTCACATGGCAAGACTTCAAACTTCCATTGAAAGGTCACTGCGACAAATCCACCCATGGCAGCATCAAAGTGCAGCTTATGATCCTTTTCAGAAACCAACAACCTGAAGCCTTCATTCACCTGTTCGGTAGCTTGACAGTTAGTCTCTTCTATGGTGTTCTTCTGTCTCAAATATGGCTCACGACATAGAAATAGAATTGGTTTTGAAAGCTCCCCAGCTCTATTCTGATTAAAAATGCAGCAACCATTTGGATGAACTCCAAATATGGCTGTGTTTTTACTATGTTCTTCCAGCTGGAATTTTCTACCGCAGTATGAAAAATTGTCCAACCATTTTTTTTTCTGTAGACTTCAGCTTCTTGCAGTAGGTTCAAATAACAAGGTACTGAAGAACATGAGCTACACTGAATATGAGATCCTTGTAACATCACAACTGAATTCTGCCCACTATGCTCCATTATCCTCATTTATAAACCATGAAGCTGGTGGAGGGAGGGGATGTGACATGTTATTTTTGTCCTGAATGACCCTCAGCTCCCCCAATGTATGAGATGTGGTGCAAAACACACTGTGACTGTTGGGCAAACAGTACAAACACAGATTCAAAGAAGCATTTTCGCCAATTTCACTTTAAAGGAGACATATTCGTTGATTCTCAGCTTCATAATTTTATTTTGGTTACTACTAGAATAGGTTTACATGCTTTGAGGCACTTTAGGAGCATTGTTTTCTGTGCGAGTTAGGAGCTCCCGTTGGCGCAGACTTTTGGCTTTTTTAACTTTTACATGCACAAAAACGTATATGACACACTGCAAGAGAAAAAAACAAAAAGCATAGAAGGTATCCTTCAAAAGTAGGATGAGAATCACAGGCGATACGTTGCCCACAATAATGTAGTATCATGAAATCTGCTGCGCTTGTTATAATGCAAGACCGTCAACCAATGCTACATCATGATATTTGTCTAACTGAAGAATACAAAACGCCCCTAATATGGCAAACTGCAGGAGTTATGTATTTATTCACTGCATTGTGGTGTCAGTTCGACTGAATTTGACTTGAGCTGAGATGAAACTATGTACAAATACAGATAAGGCTTAGCTTAGTGCCTCTTTATTACACAGACTGACTGTAACTTATCTATGTCCATGTGTGCCATCATTCCCACTCAAAATAGCCTAGCAAAAGATGGAACTGCTGGAAAGCCAGACAGTTCTGGAGTTAAAATGTTTATGGCTCTCTAAATTCTTTTCAACCTGTGCTGAAGTTTACAGAGGTTTACACCACAGGGTTTAATGCAGCAGTGACTATGGTGATTCAAAATTGTCTCCATGTTTTAATAAAAACACTAATAGCTGCCACCAGTGTATCAATAATTGTATCACAAGAAACGGCATGACTCCAATTGCCTCAGGGCTATTTGAAGGTAAGATTTGAAGACTTTAAACACATATGACACCATCGCTGGAAGACAGGCTAAGGACTTGGGTGTCACACAGTCCCTGGGGTGTCATTGGGCTGACAACACACATGTTCACAGGGTTGAAGAATGGCTGATACAGAGAAACGACTGTGTGCTGATCCAACTATTCTTCTGCACACATCTCAAGAGAAAGACACCATTCTCCCTGCTCCTTTAAGGTATGCAGAGTAAACTCACTCACCCTGAGTTTGAGTAATCAATAGGTGCTGTACGTGCTCTTCAGATCTGGTCCTCTCCTCAGATCAGCAGGCAGCTCGGTTTGGGTTTTTGTGAATGCTGTATCATCGCAGCTCAGTGCGTATCCTGCACTATAAAGTGGGGGTTTATGCTGCTGCTGCTGTTTTTGGTTTTTATGTCAGTGCCGTCACATGTCAGGCTTGGCCTGCAACCAAGTCTGCACAGCTGGAGATCTTCAGCGACAAAAATCAGAAACGGAGAGATGAAACGTTTCAATTGAATTGTAAAGGGGAAAATAAACCTTTAGTGTCTTTGTGTGTGTGTGTGTGTGTGTGTGTGTGTGAGAGAGAGAGAGAGAGACTGTCAATGGCCCAGCAGTTGAGTTGAGTCTCAGGGGGTTTGGCATGGATCTGCAAACTCACACTGCAGCAGTACAGCTACAGAGAGCATCAGCAGAACACACTGCTCACTACACAACCACTTCACATAGACACAAATAAAGAAAGCCACAACAACACATGAATACATCCTAAAGTACTTAAAGTTTGAAAAATATAATTTATTTTATTATTTATTCAAAGCCTTTGGCAGTTTGGAATAGGCCTGAAAATAAGCCTACTTATGTGAAAAATTACTGAACACACAGGCAACATTTCTTCCCCGGTGTTTTTTATGCGTAAAACATAAAAACGTGAAAAGTGGTGCTTTCATAAAACCAATATTTAGATTTAAATATTTAAAAGATTATATATTATCATTATTATTATTATCATTAGATAATAAAATATACCTCATTGACAACTTCAATGAAAATACTCATCACCAACAAGGTGCTACACGGATTACAATGAAAGGATTCGTGCGCAGGCAGTAGTTTTCTGTAGAAAACATATCTCTTTAAATAGTGTGTCCTGGTGCTGACTAGTGAGTTTTCCCTCCCTCCTATATAAGCCTAGCGCTCCCCCTCCTGCTGCAGTCACTTCTCCGGCCCGGCCATCATGAGTTACTCGGTAGAGCAGCACCTCTTCGGCCCGACCGCGTACCGCAAGGCACGGCCTGCCTCCGTGTCCTCCAGCGGCTTCCACTCCCAGCGCCGCCGCCTCACCTACAGCCAGCCGTCCTCCGTCGACAGCCTGGAGACCTTTAACGGCGACATGACGCGAAGGAGCGAGAAGGAAATCCTGCAGACTCTGAATGACCGGTTCGCCGGCTACATCGACAAGGTGCGCAACCTGGAGATGCACAACCGCAACCTGGAGGCGGAGGCGGCAGCTCTGCGGCAGAGCCAGGCGGGACGCGCCTCCGTCGGGGAGCACTACGAGCGAGAACTGGGCGACCTGAGGGGTCTCCTGCAGCAGCTGACCGGGGAGAAGGCCCGTGCGACTCTGGAGCACGACCACCTGGAGGAGGACATCCAGCACCTGGGGGTGCGGCTGGAGGACGAGGCGCGAAACAGGGAAGAGTTGGAGGCTGCCGCCCGCACCATGAAGAAGTATGTTGAGGAGTGCCGGCTGGCGCGACTGGAGCTGGACAAGAAGCACCGTTCCCTGGAGGAGGAGGACGCTTTCCTGAGGAAGAACCACGAGGAAGAAGTGGCCGAGCTCCTCGCGCAGATTCAGGGCGCGCAGGTGAGCTTTGATATGCGAGACACGCTGAAGGCGGACGTCACCGGCGCACTGCGAGAGATCCGCTCACAGCTGGACACCCATGCATCCAAGAGCTCAAGGCACACCGAGGAGTGGTTCAAGGGTGAGTGTGGTGAAAAAAGCAAAGTTTCTTAAAAAATGTTTTTAGTTTTTAATCACAGAGAGACTTAATTGTGCAACATAGTGCGTGTTCTCTGTCCGTGGTGCTGAAGTCTGAGGTCACACCCCTGGGATTAACATCAGCCTTTGAATGAGGCTCTAGCTCATAGTTGTTATCATGTAGAAGGTGAGTTCAGGTCACTGAGCAGGGGCCTGCAGGGTCACCCACTGAGACTATCAACACTGTGCTGCATTGTGCTGACGGACTAACAGATCCCAGCAACCTGCCTGATTGCAAACTTCAACAAAAGAGATTTAATTTAATTCAGTTACCGGTTACAGTCAAATAAAGCAAGTCAAGGCAGATTAACTGAACAGAACATGTGCAGAGATCAAGATTCAAACAGCATGACCTCCAGTTTAGGTGATGCGACTCTCCCTTGGGTGCATCTCTGCCGCAGAATGACAATTTTTACTCACAGCAAGCACTGCAGGAGTGAGACGGCACACTGAGAGGAGACTATGATTAATTTGCACTCTCACTGTGGGTAACAGTGGGTGTGTTCTTGCCAGCGCCCCATGTACGCTATTATTCACGTTTATCACCCAAAAACCTGAACCTCTACAAACAGAATCATGGTCTCAAGGTCACAGGCAGATCAGACAGCCCTCCCTTTGACAGTCATCCTGTCTGATGTCGTGACTGGAGGTAACCAAGGCCATAGAAGTGAGTTATTAATGCAGATATGATGGATAGGTTTACTGAGGCGAGGCAGTAACTGAGACATCATCCTGTGAGAATCCTCCTCTCAATGATACTGCAAGATCCGATACACACACAGCTGCGGACCTTTGTGGTTCAATACACACACACACACACACACACAAAATCCGCACCCTCAAAGGCCTCGAAGGGGTTTATCTGACAACTGCACGTCACAGAATTTAATGATCTGTGGATCGACCCTCGCTGTACCTCCACATGCTGACTTGATATATGCAGCGAAAGGTTTAAACAGGATGACCTTTCCCTGTGTGGTGTCCAGCTGACTGCAGCAGTGTGGCTCATTCATGCTTGGAAGAGGGAGGGAGCTGAGTCAGACGCCTGCCTGACAGACGGACACTGTCAAGGTTACTCAGGCTCCCAGTGGCTCTGTGAGGCCTTGTGGACAAAGGGCAGGTCAAGTGTCTCAGGAAGTTAGAGCAACGATGCAGGCATACGGGCCGAGACAGAATGCTGAATTTGTCACATCAAACGGTTTCAGGGACCAAGGCCGGACACAGCACATATGATTTATAAAACAAATATCCTTTTTTTAATGTCATTTCCGCAGTGCGTATGGAGCATCTGTCCGATGCCGCAAGGTCTAACCAGGACGCCCTTCGTGGCACCAAGGAAGAGATCGCAGAGTACCGCCGCCAGCTCCAGAGCCGCACCATTGAGCTGGAGACTCTCCGAGGAACCAAGGAGTCACTGGAGAGGCAACGTATGGAGAGTGAAGACAGACACAACGACGACCTCAACTCACTACAGGCAAGAAATCAACACAGACATCTCACATATTACACATGTCATGCACATTTGTGAGTATGACCTGTGAGGCTGCATGTTGTCATGTTGCAGGAGACCATCAATCAGTTGGACAACGAGCTGAAAACCACCAAATGGGAGATGGCCAGCCAGCTGAAAGACTACCAGGAGCTGCTGAATGTGAAGATGGCTCTAGATATTGAGATCGCTGCCTATAGGTCGGTCAGAGGTTGAAACCACATATATAAATAGATTCTCTGGCTATTGACATTTTCACTGAGTGTGCGTCTGTGTCTTTAAAACAGGAAGTTGCTGGAGGGAGAGGAGAATCGCTTCGTGTCGGGAGGAAGTCCGTACTCCTACCTGGAAAGCAGGCTCTTCAAAGTGAAAGGAGAGGAGATCTCAGATACAGTCATCGTGGAGGAACAGACGGATGAGACGCAGGTGACAGAGGTGACAGAGGAGGCAGAGGAGGAGGAAGAAGAGGGTAAGAAAGAAGGAGAGGAAGAGGAAGAGGCAGGAGAGGAAGAGGAGCAAGGTGAGGAAACCAAAGAAGAGGAGGGGGAGGAAGGAGAGGGCGAAGAAGGGGAGAAGGAAGAAGAAAAAGGAGAGGAAGAGAAGGAAGAGGAGGGTGAGGAGGAGGGAAAGGATGAGGAGGCTGCCGAGGAGGAAGAGAAGTCCAAATCTCCAGAAAAGGCTGCGTCACCTCCTTCGAAATCCCCTCAACCTAAATCTCCTGCTGTCAAATCACCAGAATCTAAATCACCAGAATCTAAATCCCCAGCAGCCAAATCCCCGATGCCCAAATCACCTGCGAAGTCGCCTGCAGTCAAATCCCCCGCAGGAGACGAGTCAAAGTCACCTGCACCAAAGTCACCTGTGTCAAAATCCCCACCCAGCAAATCTCCTGAATCTAAATCTCCTCCTCCCAAGACCCCTGAACCAAAGTCTCCAGAGAAAGAGAAGGCTAAGCCTGTCGCTGCCAAAGATGCCCCCAAAGAGGAGAAGAAAGAGGAGAAGCCTGAGCCCGTCAAGGAGGAAAAGAAGGAGAAAGAGCAACCTGTAAAGGAGGAGAAGAAGCAGGAGCCAAAGGAGAAGGAGTCAGAGAAGGCAGACAAACCTGACACAAAAAAAGAGAACAAAGCAGATGACGCACCAAAGGCGGATGACAAACCTGCTCCTCCCAGCAAACCCGCAGAGGACAAACCTGCCCCTAAACCTGAGCCTAAAGAGAGCGCTCCCCCTGCTAAGGAGGAGAAACCCTCTGCTCCCAAACCAGAGAAGGCAGAGCCCGAGGCAAAGCCTGCCCCCAAAGCAGAGCCTGAGAAAACCGAGGCTAAGAAGGAGGAGAAGAAGCCAGAGGAGAAGCCCGCACCTAAAGCCGAACCCCCGAAAACAGACAGCAAGAAAGAGGAGAAGAAACCAGAGGAGAAAAAGGAGGCTAGTAAAGAAGAAAGTAAGGAGATGAGGGAAGAAGGGAAGGCTGAGAAGGCTGAGAAATCCTCTGGTACTGAATCTAAGGAGAGCAAAGACGAGAAGGCCAAGAAGTAAGACTATGAATCAGGGCATGAGAGGAGAAGGTGGAGATGCCAAAGAACTATGAGCGAGTAAAAGAGCAGGAGAAAGCAGACGGGCACTTTAATGTTCAAAGCAAAGCAGGTAATGGTATGTAAGCAATAGTGATTTCTGTAGCAAATAATCCCCTGCTCCCTACGTATGGCCATTACACCCCATCGATGCTTCTGATGTATGACTGTAGTGAATGCAGAATGCTCTAAACTCTTTATCTGAATGTGACAACTGCCCTTAATAAATAACAAGTGCATTTAAACTGAATCCCGCTGACGGGGACCGCAGGGGCCTGCTGTACCTAAACAAGCCTTCCAAGGGTAGAGATGTCAAAACAATGTCAAGCTAAAGATTGTGACAGATATATAAAATATAAAGATGTATATTTAAGCAAATACAAATGTCTATTATATTTACAAATACACGAGTAAAGAAAGACTTGAATTTTTGCTTGTTGTGCACCTTAATGCAGCTTCTCCTGACAGGTGAGCTGCAGTGTCTCACTCTTCTGGTCTGCAATGTTAGGACAATGATGACTGTGCTATGTATAAACTGCTGAGAATATGCAATATGAAACAGACAAATAAAGAATGAAAAAAAAAATCAAACACAAGTGGCTGTTTCTTCACACGTTTTCACTGCCCCAACACCGTGACCTTAAGAGGAGATTTGTGGTGTCGAGATATGAGGTCTGTGAGGCCGCAAGGTAGATGCTGCTTCTCACGGCACTGCATTGCGGCTGAGAGGAGGAGCTGTACCCACCCAGCACACCCTTCCTCACATCCCAGAGACCATGCTCATGTATTAATCAGGAGCAGCGCTGCTTGCTCGCACAAAACAGACTCCATTTCCCTTCAATTTGCCACCTTTTCCTCACTGCAAAAAGTTAACTTCACACACTGAAGCAGTGATTTTATAATGATTGAACCACTCCCACATTTACTTATTATTCATAATTGACATTATAATTAATTATGTTATAGATTATCATGAGTTAAGCAATCAATTTGCAACATAAGTGAGGGGATACAAATCCCCTGTCGTCTTCGGTCATGACTTACATTTCAGTCTTTCACAGAAAAGGTGGAGCTAATTATCTCCTGCGATTCACCGAGAGCAGCAGCGTCATTCATGTCGATTAAAAGCAGCATTGACGCCATTGACGAACCTCTGTTTGCAGATAGAACAGTGACATTGGAAAGGCTTTGGCTGACATTGGAAGGATTCTCCCCTGGCATGATTTCAGCATCCCCTTTCAATCAAATGCAATTTCATTGCATCTAATAGATGGCTTTACACTAATGGGATCAGCAGCTAACAGGTGGTCGTTTCTTCTGCTCATTTCGATGCATCTGAACAGCGCGTTTTCCACCAAGCTTTCCTGAAATACCGAATCTGAAATCACACCACTTCTAACAGCTCTCAGCAGGCTTTAAGAATTGAACCGCTGCAGAACAGTTCATAGTCACATCAGCCATGAGAAGCCATCTCATTTTGTTGAAGCTTGTTTGCTGATAAGAGTTTTTCCGATTTTATTTTTAAGGACAAAAATGTTACTAAAAATAGATTCCATTTCTGTATCTTTAAGTAGAAACAGGCGTCGGTAAAAGTCCTTGTTTGCAGTAATGTTTCCACCATGAAAGTCCAAGAGAAATCCACATCAGTGGTCTTGTGTTCTCCTTCCGTTGATTTACATCCTTGTATATAAATCTATGAGCCAATTAATGACTGGATTAGGTTACATCCTGCTGGATTTGCCTTCTAAATGCGCAAGAAATGAGAGGAATCATTTTGTCAAACACTGCTGCTAACTCATGATAAAATGAAAGCAATACTTGATGAATTAAGCATCAGTATCCTGAATAACAGCATGTTTTTTCTTCAATTAAAGCAACTGGGATGATAAATGGAAGGTCAAAGACCGACAATATGCAAAATATCATATTCCATGGACAGAATTCTCTTGGGAAATGACTCAGCGTGCTGTAGCACTGAACCACAATGGCATAATAATCAGGTAGTGAAGACGACACCTATAAATAGAGCGGCACGAAAAGAGGTGAAGGTAGAAGGGAAGGCGGAGAAATTAAACAGACACAACAAAGCATGGGCGTAACACGGCTTTAAATAGACCAGATACACACTCATTTAAGAAAATGTTTTTATTATTTTCAAACTGTTACAAAGACTTAAAAAGAGATGTTTGTGAGTCAAAAAGTCACAAATGTAAGCTTCAGGGAGTTAATGATGTAGAGTACACTGGAGAGAAACATATGAACAGATTTAGCGATGACTGAAGAAACCCTGAGGATGATTGTACTTGAACGGCTTCAGGCGATTTGGACCCCTGTGAAAGAGGGAAAGATGTCAAAGATACAGTAAATCTACTCAGATATGAATGTGTGTAAAGGGTTTACTATTTCCTTCTATTGAAAAAATGTGCACGTGTACCTGACGGTGCGCAAGCACATCTTTTCTCTGGGAAACTCTCTTGGTCCTTCCACGCCGTCATCTTGACCCTCAGTCTCCAAATACACATCCAGGCAGACGCACAGGCGTGAAATCTGATTGGTCAGGAGCTGGTGTCCTGGACGGGGTCCCTGTAGTTCACTTTTGAACACATTGACCTCGCTTTCCATGGCCTAAACAAGGAACAGGTGAGGCTTGTGGAGTTATTTGGTGAGTTAATGAGATATATATATATATATATATATATATATATATATATATATATATATATATAAAAAACAATTTATTATATTGAAAAATGTTCATACACGAAGGTTGTCGTCAGTGCGTCCACTGCGCTCTCCCTTCCAGCTGAGGCAGAGAGAGAAAAGAGGAGAGACTGCTGGGTAACGGGGACTCAGCACCACAGCGGCATGGAGACGAGCTGAGGAAGAAAAAGATTGAAGGTCTTTTATGAAATAGGATAAGAAAACATTTTGAATATCGGCTGATTCTATTATCGCTTCTACCATTTACCTGTGCCCCTCTCCACTACAGTCATAAAGTACAGATCAGTCTCCTTTGCCAGACCGGCATCAGTCACATGACGTGTATAAGGCAGATCCTACCAAGGAAGACAAGATCACAGTGTCATGTGCTGCATGGGGTGATTTTTGGATGCATCCATTTATTACAGGTGATTTCAGATCCTGCGCATGTGTTTCTATATGTGTATACCATGTAGTCCTCGTGGGTGATGGCGGTCCAGCGAGCTAAACTTGACATGATCTTAGCAGGAAAGAGGTGCTGACACTCACTGGAGACGGGGATGATGCTGTGCTCTGAAGACACAAGCACAAACCATCTTAGTCAAGATCATCTTTATCTTCTTAAGGAGTATTTAATGTGTGGTCATTTACATAAAATCTACCTAACGAGGCAAATTGTTTGTGCAAAGCCAGGCGGGACTGGACCCGTCCCCTCAGCAGCTTCATGGTGCTCTCCATTTGGCTGGCACTCAGAGAACTGCCCACACGCACACCCTGGAAAACAAGAGCAACGTGATGAGGCCGCAAATAACAGAAAATGTGCTCATCTCAGATAAAACTTGATCTCAACACAAACCTCTGAAGAATCTTTGGGAAAATGGAGTCCTCCCAGAGTCTGAACCCACATGTAGGGATAGCCCAGCTCATCCACATAATCCACAAAGGAAACAATCCTAAAAGTAAATTATGGGTTAATTCTGCTGGAATTTTGTTCAATTCAATGATCTGATTGGCAACTAATCTTCTTATTTGTTTTCATTGTTTGACATCCTCACCCGACTTTATCAAACTGGTAGCGATTAGCTGGATTTGGTGTTTCACGTCCATGGTCGCCAGTGTAGAGACAGCTGAGCAGAGTATCTGATTTCAGCAGATCCCTGCAGAAGAAGACATCATTAGACTTTCCCTTCAGGGACAAAGAGGGAGACGAATGCTCTATATATACACACACAGACACAAAGACAGAAACACACACACACACACTTGACTCACCCGGCACTGATGGCGGTGCTGAGGTCTGTGGAGGTGGAGACCTTGGTCTTGACTGTCATAATGTTCAGATTCATCAGATAGTAGAAGTAGAGGTGGAGGATGCTGCCATCTGTGGAGACATGATAGGTAACACGCTGATGAACTAATCCATTACTAGCTGAATTCAATACTCCCTTTACCCCGCAGCTCTTTTCATTAATCCGCCCAGTGAACGTCCCCCAGGGTTTACTTTACACTGCAGCACATTAGAAAGAGATAACAGGGTGTGGACAAGATGATAGCTTGCAGCACCCATGGGATGCATACAATGCTGACGGTCATCTTTCACACTCCTCTCTCTGCAGTCTCAGGAAACCCAGTGACACTCTGTCACTCACAGACACCTATCCTGCTCAGCCTTTTGCTTCTACTGCAGCAAACTGACTGCCGCAGCTGGCAGCAGCAAAGATAACTGGGGAGAGGGGAGGCACTAGAAATAAAAGCAGAAGTTGGAGAGAGACTGGTGATGAGAAAATATGCTTACAGCATGTGGTAGGTGCTGCGGACCCACGCTGCTGCAAGCGTCTCTCTCACCTCTCTCCCTTTAGGTAGAGTTACGCCTGCAATGCAGATCTAACCATAAGCGGTCACTATTCCTTTTATTGCCAGCAGAGGGAACACATGGGTCAAGTGGTGTCATGACATCATAGCGCAGGTCAGGGTTGCTTTATTTCACAAACTATCTGGTAGATATAGAGTTACCACAATACAGAGTGCAACTACGGTCACATTACAGGGAAAGTAAAACACTTCATTTGTAAATATTTGGGCCTAAATGCGCTGCTTAAGGTAAGGATGAACCGATCTGACTTTTTCAGTCCCAACACCTATACCTGGGATTTGGGTATCAGCCAAGACAAAACACCGAAACAATACCAGTGTTTCAAGATATAACATGCTACATTTCTGCATTATAATGTCTTAAAGCAACTAGACCTTTGTTACACATTTTGGTTGAGTCATGTTCTTACATTATCATAAATGTTTACAATAATGTCAAAACCCAGAGAAATCCACTAGTTTGTTTAAGGTTGTTTAACTTGGTCGTCTCCAACTTTTGGAATAGATTCAGAGAGTGAGGAAGGAAATCAGCGAAACAGAGACAAAATGTGACTTAACGAGATTTAACTTTAAACTTTGCCTCAACTCCAAACATTTGGGCCTGAATCACGTTAAATAGATTTTCAACAGCAATGGTAGTTGTTCAATGATGTGTTCACAATTTCTTTATTCGTGTTGCAAGTGTTTATTGACCACAAGAAGCCAAACTCCCTCCCCTTTCCTTCAAGCAAAATGAGCAGGTCTACCAGTGTGCTAGTGATTCTTGACAGTGCAGAATGTGTGCAACTAGAATTGAATTAGAATAGAATAGATCGACTCAATCATCAACGTTACCCAATTCAGCTATTTAAGACATAGTACAGCCATGGAACTGTCCTAGTTTTAAGACAGGAAATGTATCTTCCCATCACAAAAATCACAGAATTATTTGGTGCGGACACTAAAAATGTCAGTCATCAATAATGAACAATGAGTTACCTTTACACTTGAGGTCCAAGCAGAGGGACAGAGGATGCCTTTTCAGCATTTCCTTTCTTTTCTCATCCAGCTGGCCACCAGTAGTCGGCCGCCTCCTCTTCTGTCAACCGGACAAGAAAAAGCAATGGAAACAAGAGATGAAAAGAAAGAATGAAAAACAAAGCACATGTTTGACATTGTGGTATATCAAATAAATATGAAATACAATTTGAATCAAATTTCAGCTGCTTACAGGAGAAACATGATAGTCACTTAGCACCGCTAGCACTTTAGCCCTCTACTATCACAGATAAAAGGAGGAAGCAGCAGTTCAGAGGAAGGCTAGGAGTTGTATTAAAAAAAATGGAAAAAGAAAGCCATTGTTTCGATGAGCCGTTTGAAGGAGGTAAAAGCCTAAACCGAGGTTGCAACAATATGCAAATAAATTATTCAATAAATTATTTTCGCCACACATAGACAAACAACTATCAATCTCACAACGAAAAGGACTGGTTGGGTGCCGAGTGTGCATGCATGAGGTGGGCTCAGGTTACAGTCACCTAGCCATTCTTGGCAAAAATTTCCCAGAAAGCCTCAGCTGGCTTGTCCGGATGCAGGAGGCGATCGATAACTGCTGCGCCCCGACCTGCCAGACCACACTGTGTGAAGGCCAAGGCTTCAGGGACATTTGTGCAGATACGGGTATATTAAGAAGTCACTGAACCCACTGACCTGAGTGCATTTGTGTATGTGCACAAGTGTGGCTCACCGTTTTCTCTTGCTCCTCCTCTGCATCAGAATCACTCTCATCATCTGGATGAAACCAGAAAACATACCATTCTATTAATTTCTGTTCAGGATGCATCCCTTACAAGAGTGTCAAAGAAAAATGAGCTGCACAACAAAGCTCAGTGTTTGTGTGCCATGTGCACATGCTGTATACGTGATGGCAGGCGTTTTTATTTGAGTGTTTCTACCTTGGGAATCTTCCGGAGGTTTGGACAGGGCCTTGGCCTCATCCACATCCCCACTAATGGAGACCGTCAGGTTCTTGTCTGAAATGGAAAAACAAAAACAAATTATTGACACTCTGGGCCTTCTTCCCATCAATTTCATCTCAATTTCGTCTTGAAACAGGCTATTCTGTCACCATAACTTACCACAGGCCTGGCCATAGGCATTGGCTTGAACAAACAGGACGTAGAGAGGTGGAGGCAGGTGGCGGGCAACCTCTGTCTGTTTCTGAATCTGTTCAAATGGCATGGACAGGTACTGCTGCACTGGGAGAGAGGCCTGGGAAGGAAGAGAGCATACCATCATTCAGACGATACATACATGGTGTCCATTGGTGGTACAGCAGCTGAGACCTTCACCTCAATGAACACAAAAGCTCAATGGGACTCAATAAATCAACAACAGTTTCTTAGCAAAATGAATGCGTCAAGCTGCCGAGACTGGAACACAAGGGTGTGGTCCCATCAAAGCTCAAAACTGTTCTGCATTATGGCAGCCAGATCGTTGTTATACCTGCATGATGGCATTGAGTCCAGGCTGCAAGCTGGTTAGATGTTCCTTCTTCACCTCGATGCTCTTCTGGATCTTCTCCTTTGTTGCCAGTGACTCTTTGTATTTCTCAGCCAGCCTGTAATCAAGCATAGAGTTTTAATGGACGCTTTGAGTTCCCAAAAAATCATGACTTTTTTTTACCACAGCATGCTAATAATGTTCTACGCTGTAAAGAAGTTTGCATACCTCTTCCTCTGTTCAAGTTCCCAGTCTAGACGTGCCAGTGTGAGTTGGTGGGGATCATTTGCAGTTAGGTGGGGCCTGGAAATCTCTGCTGGCGCCTCCTGGTAAAACTCCTCCTCAGACACCAAGTCTATATCCTCATGTTTAGACCTGGGTCAGGAAAAGGTATGTTAATGAAGGCTTTTGAGCTGCGGTCTGAAAGGCGCTATATAAATAAAATGCATTACTATTACTACACCTGAAGCAGGCATTTATCAAAATATTTACATGAGGTATCAACAGGGAAGTAACACTTTGTAGTTACAAGCTTAATTCCACATGAGCAACTTTATGTATAATTGACTACACATTTAGAATATCATTTGAGGAAATCAAGTACATACTAGCTTCATATAAACGTATTTCTAACATGAAGAAACGGGGTGTTTTTACTTCTATTCATTTTAAAATAGACATCTGTGTCACAGTAAGCCTACTGTGACACAATTGTGGGATCTTTTTTTAAATTGAAAGGGTTTCTTTTCTATTCTTCTTCGATAACTTCAGTACATTTTCAAGCCTGGTAGTTTTGCTTGGTTTTAAGTCAATTCAAAGTTAAAAGCTGTTGTTTAACAAGACATTTTTTACTAACTTGAACTCCAGACACTTGCTGATCTCCTTCTGGAGATGCAAAACTTCATACAGCAGGTTCTGTAACTGGAGGTGCAGCACATCCACTCTCTGCTTTGCCTAAAGAAAAAACATGAAAAAAGAAAACACACAGTGATTATGGCTTTTTTGCAAACCCAATCCAGGTGACCCTCGAAATACAAACATGTAAGACAATGCACCAATAACCAGAACCAGGATTCAATGAGAACAAGTGTCAATACGCAGGTTCTAATACTGGATCTATACATTCTAAACAAAAACAAACCCAAGGGTGCTTAAGCCTTTCTTTGCTGACAGTAGCAGCTGCAGTAAAGGTGAAACAAAGTGCTCAACTTAACTTTCCTGAACAGCACAAACGTAAGTTGAGGCAGCACTTTTTCAGCAAATGAATGAAATGGTATAAACTCCGCCTCAGCTGGTGCTGCCTTTAACACCTCGTAAATGTTTGACAGCATTTGAAAGACATGTGGCAGTTACCTCGTGTGTCTGGTCTCTGCCTCGCTTTAGTCGCATATGAGCCAGACGATTGAGTTTTTTCAGATTCATGAAGTGGATGCAGCTCTGCATACGTTTCTGCTCCACCTCGGCACACTGTAAACAGATGCAACAAGTTAAACGTCACCATTGCTAGTTAGGACACAGAATCAACTTCTTCAATAGGGTGATGTGTATTTACTACTACCACAAACTGCATGTATAAAGACTCTGCTGTGTGGGAATGTTCTTGTTTCTAAAGTCACAAGTCATCACCACGTAAGTTTCACCAGACTGTGTGATTCTTACCCCCTCTTTTGCTCCGTTGGCTTTAAGATCCTGGATCTCACTCATGAGTGTAGCCAAACCCTCACATGACTCCTTGTACAGCAGGTAGTCCTGCTCAGGGTCCCTGCCATCCAGCTCCACCTCCTCACTATACACACGCACATCCTGGCGAAGAAGAAATGACGTTAACTTACATCAATCCCTAATGTATTACAACTGAACAAGCAGGGATTCAGACTTGTGGTCAAAAGTGGTGAGTGACCGAAGTCCACAAATGTAAAGACTCCTGCATAAGTCACTGGTTATTTGGTAGCAGTATGAGCTTAAAATGCTTTCATATGACAACCCACTCCTTCTGCCCCAAGTGTCCTACCTGCTGGTCCAATTCGCGTCCTCGCTTCATCTCCGGGGTTCCTCCTTCACTGCGGAGAACCTTGGACTTTCGCTTTTTCAGGGCGTCCGACGACATGGGTGGCTAGATAAACATCGACAGTATTTAGACTAGACACAAAGCGATAAGGGTTAGGTTTAAGCTATGCACAGCAAAATACGGGCCAATGTTTCCGTTTTAGCATGCTAGCTAATGGTAGCCGTGTAGCTCTGTGAAAGCTAAGGGTGACTAGCTCATCGGCTAACCGTTGTCGTTCCGAATCATAAAGTAAGGTTTTCAAATCATAAAAGCCGACCCGTTGATATATTGTGTATTTGCTTGGTTATCTATAAACACCCACGTACCTCTGTGATGCAAAAATACTTCTTAAATTCTTAAATCTGCTCAAATACACATGTACACGGTACTTTGTTACACCATAGACCGCTGCACAGACGGACGGAAGCCCTGACGTGCCAACGATCCTCAAACCGGTTTACCGGAAATGGAGCTAGCAGCTACACTGCCACCTGCGGAAAAAATGTAAACACTGGTACTACAAGTCATTCAAAGACCATTATTCTAAACAATTAGTTCATTCTATTTAAGATGCTTCTCTATTGTTACTTATATTCCATACAAAAATAAATATTTGAAAACATTAACGGCAGAAATATACTCAAATAGGTATAGCAAAAGCAATTGTAAACAAAGTATTGTTTTGTGTATAAGTACATTGTCTACTATTACCTTTAAAGCAGCATTTATTTTAAAAAGGTGGCTTTCCCTTGTTGCCTTTTTCGAATGCAAAACCTTCTTAAAGAACGCTTATATCATATACATACATGCATTATTCTGTGTTAGTAAAGTATGTGAACATATGTAGTTATTCACAAATCTGACTGAAATGGAAACAAAGGAGACCAAATACATTCAAAAAGTATTTATTCACAGCTCTATTGACACTTAAAAATGTACAAAGACAACAAGGATCGGCATATTGAAGTTACATGAAAAGCAAACTTTTGCTGTACTTATTCTCTGTTACACTTGGCGGACTGGGAAAATCTGTCAGTCCGGCCTCACTTGGCCATATCTATCAGACTCTGCAGAGACGTGGGCACCCAAGTCTTCTCTCCTTGCACAAACACAACCCCTCTGTCTATGTAGATGACAATACGCCCGAATGTGTACAGCTGTTTGCCCTCGTGGCGTTTGGCAACTAAGGGCATAAAAACAATGTTGTTCTCCTCTGCCTTGGTCTGGATAAGATCTTTAAAGTTAGTTGGCACACCAGCGCTGATGCCCCTATGAGCCACACTCTCTGCATCTCTTCTCTCCTGCATTGCCTCATACTGGAAGTCCTTTCGTCTCTCTGTCTGGGTTAGATATGCAATATTCTCCCTTGCACCAGGTTGCATATATCCACCTGTAGATATGAAAAAAGGATGAACAAATGTTGTATGTTTTGGTACAGAGAGAAAAAACAGGCTCAAGTACTGAACTAATTTCTATTTTTATAAAAGGAATGCTGTTCCATATCTTTCAAGTACTGATTTTTTAGACATGATGTGACACATACCGATGCCTGAAGACACTGCACGATTCATGATGTCCAAAGCTTCATTAAACTTCTCTTTAATGAGCGGCTGTGTCAGCAAGACGTCACTAAATATGCTTTTCCAACCCAGGTACCATTTAGTGATTTCCTCATAGTTAGGACTGTTGCTCAGCCATGAACACAGGACCTATAAATGAACAAAACAAAGACATAAAGTAATGAAATAATGAAAAATACAAAAAAATAAATTGTGGGTAAGTACATCTAAACATGTTGTGTACAATTCACTGTAAAAGTATAAAAGTATACAGACCTGCAGCCACTTTGGAAAGAAGTTTTTGTCCAGCAGGGACACAAGGCTGGAGGGGGACAACATGCCTTCCCAGTCCATCACCCAATTAAATGGATCCATCTGCTGCTGGTGAGGGTTGATAACCAGCTCTTCCAGACACAGGGCTGTGGAGGGAAACAGGAACCATCACATGAAGAAAAAAAGACTAGGAGGAAATGGAGTTGCAGGGAAGGATAATAATAATAATAATAATAATAATAATAATAATAATAATAATAATACATTTTATTTAAGAAGCGCCTTTCAAGACACTCAAGGACACTTTACAGGGGGACATCAGAATAAAACAATATGATAAGATGGCAAAGGAATACATATTCTTCCACTGCTATGGCCCATTTAGGGCTGCCACTGATGAAGACATACCTAGTTTTGGGATGATGTTTTTCACCATGAAGGCCTCCCAAGCACCTGGTGTGAAAACAGCTTTCCAGGGCTGCAGGATGAGGCGGGCTGAGTTGTCGCTGGGATGCCAACGCTGCAAGGCGTTTGATAGTTTGCTTCTGATTGGTGGGTAAAGAGGCTCTAGACGTGACTGTAGCAGAGGAAGCCATGGGTGGATCCAGGAGTCGATGGGTACTGTGTCAGTTAGAGGGTTCCAGTTATCCACCTACCATACAGAAAGGAATAAATACATACAAGTCAATTATGAAAAAGTATGAAAACCACAGAAGTTTCTATACATTGGAGTAACTGTGTCTCTCAGTGGAGATAATCTGTCTGTGTCTTGCCTCTCGCTGTAGCCGGGGTAAAATCAGCTGCTCCAACAGGTGATCCAGCATCCACAGGGGGAGAAGAGGAGCCCATACTTCCACACAGTCTACCATCGGCGTGACCATACGAGGCTGCCAGCCTGACACACAGGGCCGCATCACTGGGATCCACACTTCCCACAACAGTCTGGACCAACAGAAACAGCACATATGCAGTCATTCACAGAATGTAACAAATAGTCACTAAAATATATCCATGTAAATAGACAACTATAGTTTAACATGCGAGTGTTTAAAATGACCTGTGGTAAGGATCCATGTTTGAATCTGGGCCACTTGAGAGGAGGTCTCTAGATTCAAGGATTGCTCTCCACTGGCCGATGTCTTCCAGACAATAAGAGCTGTCCTGAAATAAACAGAGAACAGTCGTTGCTCATTACTAATTAATTACAGCAAATCATTATATTATGTAGTAGGATTATCACAAAAGCTTACCTTCAGAGGATCCCAGGAACGAAGTTTCTCTTTCAGTAATGGATGAACGACGGCTACAGCCAGGTCCGCCAGTCCCATTGTCTTGTATTCTTCGTAATAGTCTGTTTGTAAAGTCTCAAAAATCTGGGCACACTCCTGAAAAAAGAGAAGAAAGGCACATAAACAATTAATTATATATGATATGATAATAGAGAAAGGACTAACTTAAACTGTTTGTCACTAGCCCCATTCACAATGCCGTTTGCATACGGGGATCCTGCGCCAATACTCTGCACCCTCCTCTGTGTGAAAGTTTCAGATGCGGGAAATTTTGCTCCGGCGCTGATCTGCCTCTGGAGGTAGTATCAGGGCTGCATTATTGGTGAGCCGTCCCAGTGTGAACGGATAATCCGGAGGCGCGGAGCGAGGGCGTGTCGGTCTGACTAGTCTGATAACCGCACAGGTCCTTCACTCAACTAAATACAGAGAAATGTCCCACAAAGCAACGTTACATGACCCAACAAAAGTAACGTAGTAACTGTAACTGTCTTTGGCAACTTATATGAGGGAAAAAAATACCACAGCTGTACGTGGAGAAGCGTCTGTCCACCCGCCTGTCCTACCGACTCTTCCTCACATTTCTGCCCGAAAAACAGCGTTTGTCACCGGCAAAAACTTTAACTCACCAAGTGTTCGTGATGAAAATAAATCACAGCGACCGTCAGCTCTCCAGACCGAGACTTCAGTGAAGTCAGTGAACTTTCCCCCAGAAAACAGCCTCCGTCCCCGCGAAGTGAGGGAATCAGACAGCGTCCTGTTTACTGATGGTGATTATGTAATTTTGCACGAAAAACGTAACTTCGTCACTTTCCAGGATGTTTGGTGGGTCAGTATCTCAATCACTACACATTATAACAGCATCCATATGATTATAAACTGTCCAGACAGGGGGAACACCTGGGAAACACCGCCATCATCAACATGACGTGTACCGTCACGCCTCTTTAGGAGCCGCAGTGCCGGCTTTCTGTGTGAATTCCAGGCGGTAAGGCGAAGATGCTTCGCTCTGTGTGAATCACCATCGGCGGAGAATTGGCGAACGACAGCTCCGGAGAAAATGTGGAGACGCTGTGTAATAGGGCTACTGTGTGTACCTGCAGGCTGGGTCCCTCCCCCGGTGCCATCTCCACAGAAGGGAAACGCTCCACCAATGCCAGAACGGCTTCCATTTTCTGGATGGAATCATGCTCTACATCCAGTCTGCTCTGCAGGGCTCGTGACTCGTGGCTCAGAGACACAACTACATCTTTTTCATGCTGCAGACGTCTGGCAGACTACAGGAGGTGGTGATAACATAGCAAAAGAGAAAGCCTGTCAGTATTTGTCAGAAGACTTAGCATAGTAACATGGAAAACTTGTAAAAACCACAACAACACAAACTGAAGATATTTAGCATATACGTTTGGTTCCCTTTTACCTGTAATATGTCCTGTTCTGTGAGGTCTATCAGCAGCTGCAGGTTATGTTCGAGTTCGGGCAGAGCAAAGCCAGATCCCTTCTGATCCTGAGTGGACATGCTTAGCGGACCTTCGTCTGGAACACTGTGCTTGTTGGACATTTGGCTGTAACTGTAATATACCTTTTGCTCTCTTCCAGTCATATCTATTACCTGGAGATGGAAAGAGAAAGAAAATGAGACTCAGAAGAAGAACTTAACAGTTGATCGTGTGCTTTCACTCATAACATTTCACCCACGGGATTGTACTGAGTGTATAAGGGAAATTAATATAAGTTACTGGTGCTTTTGATTATTAAATTGCAGCCTAATTCAATGTGAGTGTGAAGATTACAGTCGTTGTGCCCTGATAACATTCCAGTGAGGCAGACGCAAAGAAGTCTTTTCAAACATACCTTGACCTGTGCCAACTCCCCAGCGGATGCAGCAGTACTGCGCCCTGCCACCTTGCCTTTAGCCTTCAGCTCGTCGACAGTTCTGTAGGAGTACTTGGGTTTCTTCTTCCCTCCGGGGCCTGCAGGATCCTTACGCCACTGGCCTAGCTCCTTCCGAAACTCCTACACAGACAACAATTGGGGAAGCATGTTGACTAACTCTACAGTTTCACTTATGCTATATAATCTATGAGTATGTATAGCCGGAAAAAAAGAAGTAAAGACAGTTTATTTTACAGCACTATACCTTTTCCTCCTCTTCCTCGGAGTCAACCACAGGAAAATCCTGAAGAGACTGCTGGGTTCGCTCATTGCCATAAGCACCCACTGCGCCCTTGCCTTTACGAAGCTTTGCCTCAATGGGGTTTATAATACCTGTAGCAGCAAAAGGGGGTAAAGTCAGAATATACCACCTACACTTCATTTCTCCTTTAAAAACAAACATTATTATTAGTAATTATTATTACAAAAAATATTGCTCAGGCATACCCACCTTGAGCATTCTTGCCAAGGCCTTTGCCTGGTTGGTATCCCATTTTCTGCAGAAGTTTCTGTCCAATTCCCTTTGTGTGCTTCTCCCAGCTACCAATGCCTTTACCGGACTGTATGCCACCTGCAAACCTCTGTGACTGGTTGCCCCGGAAATTACCCTAAAAAATAAAAACGATCTGCTTTGAAAAAACACTGTTACAGAACATGCTGCAATGGGAAAAGAACATGGAGCACAACAAAATTTACCATCTGAAGTTTTTTGGGTGCTGTGCTCCGAGAAGGGGGAGGTGCTGAAGGTCCATCATCATCGGAGTCATCAGAGACTCCTTCTCCTTTTAGCTGTTTCTCCTCAGCGGCAGACTTACGCAGACCACCGCTCACAAAGTTCACTGGAGCAGTGTAGTCTTTAGTTCTTTATAAAAACAAACAAACACGCAAACAAATGATTTTTTTTTTGCTCACAACTGTTAAAAACTCAGCTGGTCTTTCTGTGGACTATTCATCTGAATATGACAAAGATGAGGTCTATAGTTGATGTCTAACTGGTTGAAGTTAAGATAAGGTTGGGGTCAGGTTAATCATCTCAGAAGAGGGGTGTTTGTTTCTGGTGTGGGAAACACACGTTGACAGGGGAAAAGGTTAAACACATGGGGAACATTACGGTCAACAGCGTAAATAAACCCATTCCTTACTTTTTGCCTCCAAAGCTAGGCCTCTCATCCTCATCTGAGTCTCTGTCAGCCCAGATGCCGTAGGTAGCCTGATCCTTGGTCTGCCTGTGTCTGCGGCGGTCTGGATTGAACTCATTGGCCAGGTCCCATTCTGTCACCTCAAAACTCTCTATCTCCACACCTTCCTCCTCCTCCTCCCCTCTCCGCCCATACAGGTGGGACATTGACATTTCTGAATATCAAAATAAAAATAAAAACAGACAGATGGTTAAAATGGTCTTAAAACTCCAATGCCAAACTAACGTTAACGTCCTTATTAGGCGTTGGAGCTATGAGCACTTGTTAATTCTATCTTGCCCAAATATGAAATCAACACCAATTAGCACAGTGTACCATTAAGCTAGCTAACGCTAAGTTTATGTTTATTTCAAGTGAAATACCAACATTGTAAACAAACTAATTATATAGGTCACAAAATAACTTTTAGGAAACGTATCCAAACAGCTACAATTACATGTCCAGATCTCCCCCTTCGAGAAAACCAAATGTTAAGAAAAGCTAATATTTATTAGCAAGGGCTAACGTTAGCTAATATAAATAGATATCTTTACCCGAAAGCTTGTGTGTAAGGAAATTGCAAAAAAAAAGTTTTCTCTGACTCACCTGAAAGTTTTGTTATTCCTCTAACTATAGATCAAATATGCAGTCATTCTTCTGTAGCAGTAATGGAAGGCAATTCAGCTAAAGTCAGTTAGCTTCACGCTTACTCGTTGTACACACGAAAACACAAATACTTCCGGTTGTTACCACAATGTCGGCCGGTGTTGCACCACAAGTCGTAACCCGAAAACTATCGTTCCTCGGCGTCCGCACGTGTGAACTAGAGTGCCGTTTATCGGTTTTATAGAACAAAACAAATATAAACCGGAAAATAGTGCGGTTTTGTACTGTTTTTCGATTAATGGTAGTTCAGATGGTAAAAGCATATTTCAAAAGTATTATACGCAATCTCATAGATCACATCGCGCTCTGAAATGTTAAATACAGTCATCCAAAGGATTGGCCCGCAGATGTCGCAATTTTAATGGTCTCAAATGCTTTGAAACAGTGAACTATTTTCAACCGCTTCATAGGGATTCAGTGCTTCAGAAAGCTTCGTTTCTTCATCATTATGTCGAGCTGTATGTAATTCGTCTAACGTTACATTCCGCTCATTATTGATTGTTATTATCATTATTGTTACTTTAACTTCACACACATAAAACAATGTATACAAGTTCAAAATTCCGATCCACCCGCAGCACAAACATCAACAAACAAAACGAAACACAGTCTAGAGTTCTGCTTATTTTAAGGAGTACGTTTGAAATATCTGAATAGTCTAATTGTTTTTGAAAATTTCAGGTTTTTTTCCAGATCTAAATGTTCAATGGAAGTCAAATATGATTTAAAATCTTTCACTTTAAAAGTGTGTCAGGAAGTCAATCTTTCAAGCCACTTCCACACATACTGTGGATGTTTTACTTTTCTAAAATAATAATTAATTTGATAATGCACATTTCATCTGGGGAGAAGTTGGACTTCTTTGAAATTAGTCAAATATCAATCTTTGTTAGTGACATCTTTTTCAAGCATCTCTGAAAGGTATTTCTGTCGATCAAGCCAAAAGGCAGTAGTATGAAAACAATCCGTAACATGTTCAAAAGTTTCCCCTCAAACACAGAAGGAGCATTGTAAATCTGAGGAGGAGAACACACCACGGCAAGGTAGTTTTAACACCGGAAGAGGATATGTGTGTAACACTCAAAATGGTCCCACTTCCTGTCGCCTCTCAAACTCAGCGCAGCGCTTACATGAGAACCTGGTTGTCACCACATGTCTGTGAATGAGCAGAGATGTCGGACACCGGGGAGCAGTGGCAGGTGGCCCGGCGACGGAAAGGCGCAGCGCGGAAACCAAAAACACTTCAGGTGTCCTCACATGCGACATGCTGCCAGGATGAGCTGGACGTCGGGAAGACTGTGAAACGAATCAGAGACACAACGTAAGTTCTGATAACAGTCAAGCAGCATGAGTAATATTTCATCTGGATACGTATTTTCACCAGAACTCAAGAAAGTCAAGTAACTCTTGGTGGTTCTCCTTGTTAATTATTCATTAATATTTATTTTTCTTTTACTTCTTAGTTATTATTTGCCTGCACTCCTTGTCGTGTGTTCAGTCTGTAAGGTATGTTTGTTAGTATGACAAGAAGCAGTGCAACACCAGCTTTTCTTATTCTTTTTAAATGATGCTTCTCAATAACAAATATTTGAAACAAGAACATCCTGTAACTTTGCTCATCCTCCTCCTCTGTAGGTCTGAGCTGAGATGTGAGGAGTTCTGGCAAGAGTGGAAAAGTGAGTGTGTTGTCACCAGATATGTGTGTCTGGCTGTGATCTCGCAGCTCAGTGAACCTGACAGGATGTTTGTCCTCAGAGCAGACGCTGGTTGCAGTATCAGCGGCCCTCTCAAATCCTCCAGAGAGCATTGACACCACGGGCCCCGCTGACGGCCGACGGCTGGAGTGTGTGTGCTACGGCCTCGGCTCCTTCTCCTCTTGCGTCTCTGCTCGCCACCAGCTCGCCATGTTGCTGCTGCTGCTCGACGAAGGACAGGTCAGAGGAGATGTCCATCCTATGAGATAACAAAAAGCTCGACATGATGAGACCCTCTTCGTTACACTCTGTCTCACTCCCCCTCTGCCTCCAGATCCCACTGAAGGACTGCTCTGTATATGACCCTGCGTTCTCCCCTGGAGAGAGGGATGTGTTGAGAGAGCTGGGTGTGACTGTACTCACAGAAAATGAGGTCAGTTGTTGGTCACTCATATTGAAGTTTATTTTATCCTGTCAGCAAACAGTCAGCTGGTATTCAGTACAGGGAACAACAGGGAAGTCCAAGTGTTGTCAGTTGTTTTAGGCCAGTTCATACAAATTATAAATACTTTGAAATACTACAGAGTTGCCAACCAAGACCCTCTCAGAAGGGAATTACTTTTAAGTAATGACAGTTTGGAGTCAACTTTAAATAATAAAGACTGGAATGTTCTTCAGGTGAGTAGATTTCTCTCATAGTCAGAGTTTTTGTTGTTTGGTATTCGGCCTGTAAGTGTGGACTGTTTTGTAACATCTTTCCAGTGTTGTTGCTTTAAAAGAGCTTGATGGAAACTCTGGACAATCCAAATTAAGAAACCACTGAACAAAGAGCAAGCATTTTTGTCTAGGGCTGCACTATATTGGAAAATACATTGTGACATGAGGGCTTTCATGATTACAGTCTGGGAAGAAATTATCTTTGTAGAATGACTGAGGTGATTTTGTAGGGGAGTGCATTATATCAAACAATTAACTAACCAAAGTAGGCCCCCGCTTTGGTTGATACATTGGATTAAATCATTTCATATCAGACTGACCTCTGTTATAGATTTAGTCATGGAAAATAAGAATTGTGCAAGTCTTGCCTTTGTACAAAGCTGCAAAAAGAGTTGCAGCACTGAATTTGCTATAGTTGACATTGCACATGTGCACATTGCAAGATTGTTGCTGACACGATATACTGTGCAGCCCTTTTTTTGTCCAAAGATCAGATCCAGAGCCCAAACAGGAAGAAAACACAGGGGTCATTGCATTCTAAAGTTGCTGTTTGGGGGACAGTTTTTTTATTCTCAAATGTTAGAATGCCAAGTAGATGCCAAATAGATGAACAATTCAACTATTTTAAAAGTTAAGACAACTTTTCTCGAGCAGGTCCCAGGTCAGTGAAAGTTGATTTTTATAGTTTGCTGGCTGCCTGTAAGTTAGGAAATCAGTGCAAAAACAACAGCCACCAATCTCACTGTGTCCTGCAGGAGGGGAAGCGTCTGGCGACCAAGCCCACACTCTTTTACCTGATGCATTGTGGGAAAGCCCTGTACAACAACCTTCTGTGGAAGAACTGGAGTACACAACATCTTCCTCTGATGATAATCATCGGAAACAGCTTCAATGGAATGAGAGACAGGTTTGTACAAGACACAAATGAGAGTGCTCAGGTTTAAGAAATTGGAGGTGAGCTGACATTTTCTGTCTGTCGTCCCGACAGGACAATCGAGAGAGAGTTCAAGCGGGACTACGGCTACATTACTCAGGCTGTGTCCGTGTGTGAGGAGAGACAGCTGCCCTGTCCGTCCCGACTGATTGACGTGTTCAGTGACACAGCAGTCATCACGTTTCCTACCAGCGGCCTTCAGAGACTCCCACAATCCACCTGGGAAGAGCCCCCTGAACCTCAGTATGAACACTGCCCTGATTTGGAAATTATTCAGAAGGAAACACAAAGATGAGACATGCGAGGGACAAGAAATGGACACCACTGTTTTTTTTTTTTTTTTTTATATATATATAGTTTTCATTGTTATAAGTGACTTTTAAATAAATGAACTCTGCTTCATAATGACAAATGAGTCCTGTACTGCTGCACTGTTCAGTTGGACCAGTTCTCAACACCCTGTGGTGTACAGGTGTACTCCATGACAATGTGACATAACTGGTGCAGCTACTGGTAAATAAGATCACACCATCACTTGTGCTAGTGGTAATGAGAGTGAAAATATACTTGAAAGTTTTAAACCAGTGAAAGCAGTGAAACACAGCTGTTCTTACTCTCCAAGCATCAGTTAAACTGACTTTTTTTGAATTTGAATTATTTGAGTGGTTAGTACAACATGCAAATCAGCTTTCATATGAAGTGGAATTCACTCATTTACACAGTGCATTGCAGGTAACGCATGACAGAAAATATTTACTCTGCTTTGTGCGTTTTATCAACGTTCTTTGCTTATCTGTACAGAGGGGAACTGCCAGCAATCGAGATTTCTCTCTCTGTCATCCTTTTAGTACAAGAAGCTGACAACCTAGCTTGATCCTTTTTGAACATCCATGTCTACTGGTGTGACTCTTATTTATGAACACCAAATCAGTAAATGTGATGTTTTTGTCAGTAGGTGATTAATGCACATTTCTAGTTATTCAACACTTTTTTTTATTGCAAGAACATATTTTTAGAAATGGTAAGTTTCCTGAGCATCAGATAGATTTGTGGGTGGGATATTGAGACAAGAGACAGAGAAAAGCGACTGCACCAGAGCCAAAGTAACATGTGGTGTTGGATATGAAGAATGTTATGACGTCAAGGTGCATTTAACTTCTGACCTTTTTAACATCAAATATCATAACTTTGTTTTATCCTATAAGACTTTTGTGTAAAATTGTATCGTAATTGTTGTATCAATTCTTGAGTTATGTCCAACAATGTGTTTCCCAAGGTCACAGTGTAATTGACCTTTGACCACTAAATTCTAATCAGTTGATCCTTGAGTCACAGTGGACATGTTAAGTGCTGTATTGTAGGTGGCTGAACTTGTTTCAGTTTCTTGAAGACGCTTCAACTCTCATCCAAGAGACTTCTTGTGGGTCGTTGACCCAGCCAGCCTTCATGTTGATGTTTTGTCTCCTTCAGATGTGAATGGACAACAGAGTCTTGACCCGAGGAGTTGGCCCTCCTCCGCAGGATTAAGCATGAAAAATTATTCGTTTCAGGACCATGTAAACATCTTGGCCAGAGAAGACAGATAGTTTGAAGGAGTGAAAGAAGCCATTCATATCTAACTGGAATGACCATATTTGAGCAGAGGAATTGGCCTACAATATTACCCACCAACAATGCATTGCTGAGTTCCCTCAGTTAGCTAGACAGCTTAACAACAATTCCCACCTTGGCTCAGCTAGCCTTAGCAAACCACATGAAGGCAAGTTTGACCAACAACCCACAAGTGGCCCTAAAGAATCAGTAAGCACACTCCCACACAGGGTTTAAAGCCTGCAACTCTCCTCCAGCTAGTTAGAACTGAAGCAGCCTCTTGGATGAGGTGAACCTGAAACTATGATAAAGCTCTTGGAACCAAAATTTTTGAAATTTCCTTGATGAGTTCTTGAGTAATGTACAGGATGGACAGACAAACCAAAAACATAATGCCTCCGGCCATGGCTGACGCCAGCTTGGAGACATAAAAACACTTAAATCTGATAATTGGACAAATGCCATATACCTGGTCTGATATTCGGCCAGGCTGATAATCAGTCTGCACCCTAAATAAACAGTAGTACTAATGCTACTCACTATGGTGAGTTTGGTAAAGTGATGTATATAAAATTTTAAGTAAAAGGGGAAAACACAGGATTAGTCCTTTACATGTGTATGATCAGTTGAGGTGTTTGCATTTTCAGATATAATTGTTACTTACAAGCTACAAAGATTGAATAACTCTATAAAACTTTTTGCATTCAAAGTTTATTTTTCTAGCTTAAACTTCTGTCTGTTTTTCTTTCAGTGTGATTAGACGTTTGTTTGTACCTGTGAAGAATCACACCTTCACACGTCACTTTAACACGCAAACAGACCGTGTATGTGCCAAAAAACAAACAAGAGTAAAAAGTTTATTGTTGAAGAAACAAAACACACACTCAACATACAGCCCTCTCCCAGCACCATCAACATAACCGACACAAAGTAATACTCATGATCCGACTCTCTGTCCTCTCATGCTCTGCTTCATGTTCATCAGATCATCCTACATCTGGCCTCCTGGGAGACTTTTATCTTACAGCAGTGACCCGGAAAAACTCGACAACAACACTGCTTCCCTGCTTGATATGTTTTCACTCCTTTGCGACGCCGTTAGCAGTGATGCTATCTACCACGCCATTCACTGCTGCGTCTTTGTCCCCTGTTCCGTTGACTACGGCAGCTTTTGAAACAACATCTGCCCAGGTTCCTTTACTCTTAAGGACTGATGGGCTGGCAGGGACATCCACAGCTCCGTTTATTTCACCATTAACCTCCTCTGGCCCTGACTTTACCTCCCCATTGGCTGTGCTCATCTCATCTTCCTCTCCTGTAGCCGTAACCTCTGAAGTCACTATCTTGACCTCTGAAGCTGCTCTGTCACTGCCCTCATGCTGGCTGTCTTCAGCTGGCTCCACCACATGACCATTAGCTGACTCTACAGCAGCAGTCTCCACCGAGGTCTCCTCCGCTGGCTGCTCCTGTTGGCTCTCACCAGCATTCTCCACTGCTGAGCTTCCTCCGTCATCAGCTTCCTTCCCACTTCCTGTTTCTTGATCGGAGGTCTTCTCACCCTCGTCCAACGGGGTAACGACCCCATTGACTACTTTGAATCCCAGTTCCCTTGCCACTGCTGCCTTCAGTTCCAGATGTTTCTGCTTATACTCCTGGAACTTGTCACTATAAGAACATAATGAATTCATCAAAGGCTTGATACTTGGCAAAAGATTATTTAGTTGAAACTATTCAAGCTTCATTATTTTTAAATAATTTTCATTTGGAAATCCTTGGATTTCAATGTGTATTTTTTACAAGGTTTGAAAAGTCCATTCCTTTTGTGATAAATAGTTTTATATCGGCTCAGCCCGATTACATAGGATGACAAGTCGACAAGTGACACATTTTTGACACGTTTTCCTTCAATAATGGTGGTTTATAGCACAATACTTGGTCTTAACTTGGAAAGATTCTGTTTCATTTCCGGAGCACCTGGACTCCTGGAAAAAGATACAGCACTAAATTCAAATCAATACTCTGATATTCTTCGGCCATTTCAGAAATCTGATCTAATACCTCCCAAACTACAGTTTGACTAACTGTAGACTAATGTAACTGTATTTTATTAAGATTCAGTTATTTTAATAATGTATGCTTTCCATAACAGTATTTTTATTTTACTTTATTATTATTATTATTATTATTATTATTATTATTATTTATCAAATTATTTTATGTTTTTATCAGCTTTGGCTGTTCACTAGTCTGTTGTGGAATTGCTTTTACTTTGTCAGGGTTTCTCCTTTTTATTGTTAGTCAATTTTTTTGTTTATTTGTTTACTTTGACTAATTGTGAATGTGAGTTGCCCCTCAAGAAGAAAACAACAAATGTACGTCTTTTTCAAAGTTGCAGGGAGAAAGTTACTGCATCACTCAAAGTTTTAAAGGTCCAGTTTTCATTCAGTATAGGCATTTTTCAACAGATAACCAAATAATTCCCAAAAAGTCAAAACGTTTCAGTATCATCTGCAGAATAAATAATTATTGAAGTTCTTTCAGTGCTGGACTGATTGATATGTACTGATTTTGCTATCAATATATCGCTAAGGGATTTTAAAAGATTTTGAACTTGCTATCAGCTTCAGTGAAGCTACAAAGCTACATTTCAATGCTTCAACATGTTTTAGGCTCATCATATTGCATCGCATCATATCATACACCACAGTGAATATCTACCTGTGTGTGATCTTCCTGACTCCCATCACCAGGACCATTTGCTCCAGCACAGTGTCAGTTGTTGGAGTCACACACTGAGTACAGAGGGGACATGAGTTAATAAACACACAGTTACCTTTTCTTTGTATGACTCAAAAAAGGGTTACTGGCATTAGACCAGATGAGCTCCTGGGCATACAGTACCTCCACTGCCTGCTCCGTGCAGTCAGCTCCGGCCTGTCTGAGAGAGCGCTCCACCTTCACCGCCTGCTTGGTTATGACTCCCAGAAACTCTTTGCTGCAGCGGGTCTGAGAGTGATCCTCGCCAAACTGAGAAAGAAAATAACCATAAGATGACATGCATGCACTGCCAAACCACTTATCTCTCGTTTTTCTCTCTCTACAGACAAACTGACCAAGGAGGTGAAAGCAGTGAGTGCCTCCTTCTCGTGGGTCATAGCACTTCGGTAGTCACCCTTGCTGCACATCCACTGGGCCAACAGGTGCTGACTGCACAGACAAGACACCAGGGAGAGAAAAGGTGAAGATGTTGGGGATCAAATAAAGTAAGTAACTTTATACCTTTTCATACAAAATGCAAGCCATTGATGCCATCTTACGTGAGAGCAGTGTGCAGATTTTCGGGGCCGAAGAAGGAGGTGTTGAGTTTGAGGGCGTTCTTTAAGTACTGCCCTCTCTGGTCTCCTGTCAGCACCAACCCAAGACAGCTCTGCAAAAAAACAAAAAGCCAATGCTGTTTATAATGATACTGTGAGAAGCTTCTGTTGTGCTTGGGGTGACGTGTGTCGTGACCTACATCCAGTGTTGCTATGTAAGGATGGTCCTCTCCGTGGACCGTTAGTGTCAGCAGACGAGCTCTGAGGAGACACTTCAGGGCCAGGGCAGTCTCCCCTCCAGCAAACATGTACACACCCAGGAGGGCCTACGTAGAACGACAAAATGAAAATACTCACACCTTACACACTTGAATTATAGCACACTCTATAGAAACAGATAGAACTGAGCAGTAATGGACACATGAGTTTGAGTTGATCTTGATTGATGAAACATGTGCAGCTGAACTCACATATTGCAGGATGGTGTTAGGATGGTCAAATCCAAGCACTCTCTCACTGATGACCACTGCTTTCAGCTGGATGCTGCGAGCCTGGAGAACAGAGAAAGCCACAGTGATGATAATGGCCAGCTTCATGTATTTTATGTCACTTTAGTACCCCCTTCAATTGTGAGTGGGAAATATTCAAGTGCAAGTACCTCAAAATGTACTTTTGTGCAGTACTTGGAGGAAATGTACTTGGTTACTTTCTACCACTGCAGAACGTGTTAATGTAGCTGTAAGACGCTGTCGAGCAGTCGGCCTACCTCGGCTGCCTTCCCCTGCAGGAAGGACACCTTGGCCAGCAGGCTGTGGCAGTAACAGGCCTCAGGGTGGAGGTCATCACACACTCTACCAAACAGGTACGCAGCTTCTTTCAGGTGCTCGAGGGCCTGATCCAGCAGACCTGCAGTGGCGAGACCCGCAGAATTTACTTTTTCATTAGATTCTGTTAAAAAACACACACTGAACATGAACAATGTGCAGAAGAAGGGCTCCGCTTGAGTTGACCCACCTTTCTGAATGAAAGTATGCGCGGCGCGATGTGCTTTTGAAGCGTCCACGGTTGGCATGTGAACGTGCTTGACAATGGGGACGATGTTGAAGATGTCGTCTGGACCAATGGGAGCTTTATTTTGGTTGTCGAGGGAGTAGTCTCTCAGTCTCAGCTGGTGTAGACACAGAATGTATCATTTTATTATACAGTATTTTAAAGTTTTTATCGAGCAACCCATTTTGCAATGTTATTGTCTGTAGTTGTTGCTGTACTTGGAGTGGGCAGGGCTTAAACAGGAAAAGGGTGTAGCTTATTAAACATTGTTAATTTAAGCCTGAAATTGATGTGGGTTGATCAGAAGTTGCTATATATATTATCTATTAGAAAACTATTGAGAGAGCAACCTTAGAACTGAGCTTCAGAGTATCAAAACAAAAAAAAACAAAAAAAGATTTTATTACCTTTTAAATGAATAAACTGAAGATTTTCCTTCATCACAAGTACAGATAATGAGACATTTCACTCGGATGACACTAAAAAAAAAGTACATCTGGACTGGATACTTGTTTCAGCTGCGTACTCACTCAACCTGAGCAATTACAACTAATGGTGTATAACAACACCACTGATATATTTGTTTCGGTTGATCAACTGACTGTTTTTCCCAATATTTCAGATGTGTGTTACCTGTACTCCAGTCTTCAAACAGAACTCTCTGAGCAAAGAGAGCTTCTGAATGCCGTAGTGCTCCACCAGATGGTTTGGACCAGAGCTGTCCAAGAGAAAAATGACAGTTATTCTACAAAGGGCTCCAAGCCACTGCGCAAATAACAAACACAAGGTGAGAACAAACAAAATCTCCTCACCCGAGGCTGTCAGAGATGTTATATGTCTCAGCAGCGTCCTGGCAGACCAGGTTCCACAGCTCAGCCCCTGTGAGCGTGCTCCAGGGTGTGCTTTCAGAGGCCCCAGCCCCTCGGCCGCGCCGCCTTGACTTCTTTTTTGTCTCTTCCCCCACCATAGTGGGTGTGAAGTGGGGAACCAATAGGCAGCAGAGGAAGTGACTGACAGCTGCGGAGAGGCTAGGTATGTCGACACCCTGCGAAGACATGAGCAGAGGCATTAGTTTGTTCTTTCTGGAGTATGTGGACGCTGCTAGTGTTCAAACATGAACAAATGAGAGCGCTCATTACAGAATACTGAACAGTACCTGGAGGAAGTTGTTGAATACTCGTCTTGTTGAGCGGATGAAAATGTCACCTATGACCAATCTCTGGTGGAGGCAGAAAGAGGGTTGTTAGAAGGCTGGGAGAGTGATTACATGGTCGAGACTGTGCGTGACAAAGCTGTAGGTCCAACACACCAGTATATGCCTCAGGTGCTCCTTTTGCTCTGTCTGGTTGATGGTCTTGACCACGTGGCCCAGATACCGAAGGTTGATGCCTTTCTGGTGTAGTGCCTGCTTTAGAGAAGCTCCGTCCATTGGCGCCTCGTTGGTTTGTAGGCAATGCTCCACCTGCACGCAGACGGAAACACACATGCTGAGCTTGTCTCATGTTTGCAGTAGATGTGACCACTACAGTATGCAAACCATGGCCACACTTACAAAGGCTGGTATCTGGTGTGTGACGATGAAAGATGCAGCTTCCCTCAGTAACCTCTCCTGTAGCTTCGTCGACTTACTTTCAGCAGGAGGGAAGGATACTCCTGAACACAAAGCACCAGAAGCGTGTCATATTGTGTTCTTGCAGAAAATTTGACTGTGTGTGTGTTTGTCTACATAAGTGTTGTCTGTTAGGTTACCTGGCGAGAAGACGCTTGAGTTGAAGCGCATCTCAAAGATGATGTCGCTAACTGAGCCCACTTCTTTACAAGCAGCTCGTACTGCCTCGGTAGCTCGAGAGTCACCTACACATTACACAAACAATTTGTCAAGCATGAGATGGCAAAGTTTCGTATGTATTAACTTCATTTTTTTGGTTTCTATCAGTTAAGTCTACTAAAACACTTCTTACCAGCTGTTGCACATTCTTCAAAGCCTCCATTCTCGTCCAATATCTCCCTGACACGCTGAGTGAACTGACAATGTCTAAAACAAGCAACAACAAAAAAAACAAACACACGTCAGCTTCATGAGAAATGCCAGAACTTAGTTTGAAGTGTCTTCTTTCCCATTGAACTCACTTGTGCTGAATGAAAGCCTGCACCAGCTCTGGCTTCAGCCTACAGAGACCGTGTGTGAAGCTCTTTGGCAGCCCAGAGTCTGAGTGATAATTCTCTGGCCAACCTTCTTTCACACAGCCCTCCTTCTCCTTGTCCGCCTCGCAGTTTTTATTACTCTCCTCACCTCCAGTGACCGTCTGATTTTCTGTCTCCCCCTCTGGACAGAAATTGGCATCAGCTGGGAAAGTCCTGAACACATCCAGTATGTAGAACCTCCCATCAGCCCCCAACAGTCCCTGAGCATCCACTGAAGTGAACAGGGGTACTTGGTGACCGTTGGGCGCCAAAACAACATGTCTCTGGAGACAAAGAGACTTGGCAGTGCTAGCCAAGAGCTCTAGTAGTCGTCTGCGCTGGGGGGACTCCTGGGGGCCTGCATTTACCCCGTACAGCAAGCCTCTACAGGAGAGAAGAAGACAGTTAGACAAGAATGTCAGGCTTAACAGCGTTGACACCACGACCACAGTAAAATGTTGTACAATGGGACCATGAGGTGTACCTTGAGACAGCAGCAGCTTCCTGGTCCTGCTCTGAGCCTTCCAAGCCAGGGGCCAGACCCTGAGCCAACAGACGCACTCCTCTGTAGTCCACAATGGCTGTAGGTAGGGTGTGCAGCGCCTGGAGGCTCTCTACATTACTATAGGCCTGAACTCCTTTCAGCTCTAGCCTCTGAGCAGCCCTGCAAGAGGAACAAGTCTGTCTCAAAGAAATGCAAGAAAGTCAATCAAATTCAAAAGGGTTTCATCAGACACAGCAGATGGCCACAGTGTACTTTGTGAGTTGTTTACAGCCATCACTTAAAGAAATGACTTGATTAAGATCAAATTAGAGGTGCCTGACTTAGACTGGAATTTTGGGGGCTGAATCCAGTATCTATAATGGGAAGGAAAAGTTTTCAATATCCTCATATGAACAGAATATATACACATACATCAGGGTCAAAAAGTCTGAGGTCACTAGTCAAAATACTTCTATTCTGCTTTTATTTCAAATGAAATGCTATTTCTTTCCCTACAAATGATATCAGCTTACAAAATTTAGTGAAAAGTTGGATTTTTTAAAAGACTTTCCATGAATTTCAGAATATCTCTGAATCTTGGGAAGCTTTGCTGTAATGACGGCATACAGCTGGCATGGACTCCACGGGTTTGTCAAGTAATGCTGGGATTACATGAGTCATCAGGTTTTGCACAAACTTGTGCAGTTGTGATGCAACTTTTCACTGGCATTGTTAGGCTGATGTCATCATTTGTAATGAAAAAGACAGGATTACACTTGAAAAAATAAAAGCATTTTAACTAGTGCTCTCATACTTTTTAACCCTACTCTACATATGTATAAACACAAATTCTTTGCCATGAACCCTCAAATGTGGTGATCAATAAAGATACGTCTGTAATGGATACAGGATATTTTAAAATTCAACAATAACCTTTAATGTTAGATCAGTGCACTGAAACAGTAAACTTTACTGGGAATTCAGTCATTACAAATTAGCCCAAGATTCGGCTCATATTGGTCCACAAAACCGATGTATACATTGCAAATAAACATCCACAGGATCTTGTCATTGAAGTTGTGGCCTGCTCTCACCTGCGGCCTCTTTCTCCACCAAACATTGCATACACTGCCCCTTGGCTCATGAACAGCCCTCCCCACAGGAAACCCGGGTCCACGTGGTTTCCATTCACCGGCTCCACAAAGCCGTCCACAACAGTCTCTGCGCCCTGCATCACGGCCCTAACAAACGCACTGTTTACCTGAGAAAACAGGTATGAATGAAGGTGTCAGGAAGAGAAGGCTGAGTGGACAAGGAAGAAAACAGCTGATACGAGTCCTGAAATGTCCTGCTGGTGCAAAATGACATCTTTTTTCTTAGCTACCTGCAGCAGAGCCCTCTCTCTCTGCAGCCTCTCCTCCAGACTGCCAAGCGGAAGATCTTTGGCTGCTTGCAACTCCTCATTCCAGTCTGGAGCCTACACATAACACACATAGTTCAGTTACTATCACTGCGAGACAGACACTAAAGAACAAGTAGCAACAATTATGACTGATTTTTGGATGACCTGTGTCGCTGGCTCGTCTTCCACTCCCAGTCTGCTGAAGGTATTTTTGTGAGTGCGAGAGGCACAGGGAGGCCCGAGCCAGCTGAGCGTGTGATAGGGAGTGGCCATCACCTCAACTGGGGGTAACTGAGGCCTGAATGGAGAAACAGCTCTATTACCCACAATCCACTTCACTCAGTCCGTTTTTATGCAAATTTATGATTAAACGGTTCATATTGTGGCACTGATGTTTTCTGCGTAGGTAATAATGTTACCTGTTTCTGAGTGCAGTAAAGGTTTGTTTGAAGGCCGGGCTGATGTGACAGAGCACGTCTGCGAAACTGTGACACACTGAGGAAGACTGTGCAGGACGAGGATCAAACACGTCCTCTGTAGACCTGCGATGAAGACGGACGAGAACATAATTCATAATCAAACTCACAATTTACCGCAAGATCTGATATAAAACCGCTTGTGTCACATGTATGAAGTGATGTCGTTACCTGTTGAGAAAGAAACCTTTTGGACAGGATGTGATGTCACACCGCTTTCCCTCTATTGTCACTACAGTGATGTACAGGAAGTCTCCTTGCATCTTCCTGTGTCCCGGAGGTGGGTTCCAGCAGCTGAGAGACAAGTCCTTCAAGTAGCTGGGGGCCTGATGAGACAAATATAAAGTTAAGGCGAGTCGGTGTGTCTGCGTGCATTATGGGTTGGCCCACTGTGCAACGAACACCTACTTCTGGTTGAGAGCTCTGTGGTAGCAAGGCCATGAGCGGTCTCTCAGAGGAACCAGGGAGGAGGTATTCAGGAGGAGCTCCGTCCTGGTGAGCTGTTTCCGTTTTTGTGTTACTTAAAGAGCGTTTCAGGTCCTTTCTATTGGGTGAGCTAGAGTCTGCAGCAGGAATAGAGAGATTTAAAAGATTTTAGTGGGAGCTTAACTTTATATCTTTGAATTTACCTTCCTAACAAGTGCACAGTGTAAGTGTCTACCTGGTGTTTGTGTATGTGTGAGTGTTTCTAGTATGCTTGGTGAGCGTCCTTCTCTCAGCGCATCCTGTGGTCCAGATGCTCTCAGCAGCTCCAGCACACGAGCCAGGTGGAGGCGAGCTGAGCGGGCGGTGTAGGGTTCTATAGAGACACACAGCATTATCATAAAGGTTTCATTAAACTGTAAATAACTCCATTAACCTCCACCAACTTTACACACTAAAGTGTGTTGAAGGGTTTTGTGGAGTACTACTACATGTGAAAAAAGTAGTATAGTCTTATGTGGCTCCAGTGTAATAAATTCCCTCCAACACTGTCATTCAGAGGCATAATTGCATTATGGGAAATGTAGGCACTATTGTTGGAGTCCCTGAGGACAATAATAATTTTTAAAAAAATCAAAATCAATACAGCAGAACCAGAGATATCGTCTTTTTCATTCCACACATTCTTTTTTCTTTTCAAAACCTGGCGCCTACATTTAGTGGAGTTACCCTGTAAACAGCAAGGTTGCACAGGACGGAGACTCATTCAGGATGTCATCATCCAATCAAAAATAAATAGGGGTCAATACTGAAGTTATATGACATTTAAAAAAAATCTCAACAACACACTGAGAATCCATTAATCAATTCTGCATATTCTCATAGACCTGCAGTACATCAAACAATGTACACACTGTACAGAACAACAGGAGGACTGCAAGACAGTTTTTTAACAGCGAGCCGGTGAGAGGCGGACTAATTGGTTTGCACACAGCTGTAATCTCTGCAACTATAAACCTTGTAATGACTCAGAAAAGGTGAGTCAGCTATTTACATTGAGCTGAGAGAAACTTAAGTGTGTACGTGAAAGGGAAAGCATGACTGGTCCAAGTCCATTCTGGTAATCGAATTCTTTAACTACAATGGCATTCAGTGGAAGACCTCCGCCAAGACCCAACAGTCCCATTTAATTCAATCAAGCCTAATTCAATATCAAACTTGAAAGCTCTGTATCACTCTAATAATCATTAACTCCTAAACCATAATTTAAAATCAACAGATCTAAGATCTGCATCAATTTATACTCTCTCATAGATACCAGCCAGCTAAATACACCTGATTCTTTTTGTAAATATCCAGCATTACTCCCTGAGAAATTAACAAATATGTCATAAAAAAGGCTCTGTTAAAAACAAAACGCGATGTAAAAGGAAAGTGAGAAAAAAAATCCCAAGTCATTTTTCCGTAGCTGAGTCAAGTCAAGTCACAGGTTGTGTCAGGAATAGTCGAGTCCTTATTAAGGCAAGTCAAGTCCCAAGACAAGTCACCTTTTCCCCACCCAAGATACTGCAATCTTATTTGCAGCATCTGGCCTTTAGCAAGGAAAAAAACAACATATTAGTAGCTGTCTAATAATAATATAATTGACTGACCTGTTCCAAAATGAACAAATAACAAATAATTACATTTTTATATTTAATTTAGCAATTGATATTCAATGAAGAAATGTAATCAAACAATATTTATTTTATTTATGTCATGAATTTCTTCTCAATCAAATAACCCATCCCTTCAAAGTGTGAGAAACTGTCAGTCAGACTTACAAAAGCACGTGAAAACACAAAATGAGAACAGATCCATTAATTAATGTTTATGGAAATAAAAATGACATTGCTGCATGACCCAAGGTGTTCTTAAAAAGCTATAACTGTCAAAAACACACAATTTATAAAATGAAAGCACTGTGATCCGAGTTATACTACGAAAGCCAGTTTTTCAATAAGCCCAAAAACTCTTCAGACTCAACACAACTTTTCTCAGGTATTGATAAATGCTCAAAATATGGACCGGATATCTGAACTAAAAGAGAGGGCTCTCAAATAAAGACTGCCAATACCTTCCACTAGGCGAAGGATGGCTCCCGGTTTAAGTCCCTTGATGCTTTGCAGTTCTGCCAGTGGGTCCAGGGTGGCGCCGGCAAATGCCAGCAACAGGTTGGAACGAGGGCACACCTCATCCCTCGAAAGCAGAGCCATTATCGCATCTTGAACATGCCAAAATCCATGGACCTACAAAGAGAAAATAAAAAAAAAAACAATCATACAATTTCTATGGGAAAAGTTTCTGCATTAGACAGAAAGATATAAACGGTAGAAGACAGGAAGACAGAACTTAAACGCTAACAGACGACGCAGTATAACGTCTTATGAGGGGGCTTATGAGTGTGCACAATAAATATGATGCATTGTTGTCTATATATAGTCTCAGCTATCATTGTTTCCATCACTTGTCAAGTCTCATTATTACCAGAATACAAGGGAACAGAGAGGAAGCTGGGTTCTCTACCTGCAGCTCAAATGACTCGACTCCTGCCCCCTGGATCTTCACGGGGAACGATGTGTCCTCGTCTTGCTTCATTCCAACAACATCTTTACCACCAATCAGGCTGATAACATCTGTTGTACAGAGAAATACGAGACGGTCCTTCAATCAAAGAGCAAAATAGATTTGGTTGCTTCCCTGCCTTCTTGCCGGTTGTGTGGCGGGGCTGCTTGTAGCTGTGACTCAGAAAAAGGGCTTTTATACACAATGCATGAATGACGATGATGAAATAATGAGAGAAAGACAGTCATGACTTATTATGTTCCGATTCTATCACCTGCTATTTGCCGCAGGGTTAAACAATCACTAATCTCTGTGACTGTGCGAATGCCTGATGGTGAGAGGGAATTTTTGCAGGAAAACATAAAAAAAATGGAAAGTGGGGTGTGTCTGCTTTCTGACACACGCAGAACCAGAGGGCAAGCAGGACCCAGCGTGTTCCTCAACCTGCAGTGTGACTAAACCTGTTGAATTTGCCTACTCGCCTTCATGTCATCTCAGGGTGAAGGGACAACCACACCCAGCACTGGCATGTGGAGACAGCAGAGTGTTACAACAAACCTATAGGTTTTGCAGTCGAGCGTGCCTGCATGCAGATGTTGTATATACAACAAAGCAGAAAATTCAAGCCTAGTTCATTGCACTCTAAGTTCCCAGCTCTTGCTGTCAATCTGGGCCTGCTTTACCACTGGAAAACACCCAAAATGTAGCATCTCTGTTTGCGATTGGCTGGAGGAACTTCCCTCCTCTCTGCAGGCTCGGAGTTGTCAGCGTCTTTTTGGTGTTGCTGCGTGACAACAACAGAGAGCAGCATTGTTTTAAGTCCTGACAAGTTTATTTTGGCACCACCCCAAAGCCATAAACGAATCAAGCACGGCGAGTTTATTACAAAAATATCCCTGTCAGCACAACTGTCAAAATGACCAAACCTGTCAATCGTAACGCTGTGCCCACAGATTCTTATGTCTTTTCATGGTATACAACATCTCAAGGCAATTCATCTAAAGTCGGCTAACACACACTTTCCTATTTCAATCATTCTGTCTTGAGAAAGGGGAGTGGCAAAGGTTAAAAGAGGTTGAGAGGCCCACTTGAGAGGTAGGCAAAAGGAGAAGGTAGATAAGGTGGTTGGAATTTGTTAAAAAGGATGAACAGGAAGAGTGTACAGAGATTTCTATTAAAGCTATTTGTCACTGAGGATTTAGGTTCCTTCTGTGGTTTTTTTTCGATGTGTATCTACGTGAAGCAATTCCCCACTAGAGTTAAAGCGTGCGAAGCAGATTCTCCAAGTGGTCAGAAAGTAGGTGAAAGCAGACAATGGCACCAGCCATGTTCACAGCAGCAGTTCAGTGCTAAATCTTCCACTCTTCTCACATTCTCCAGCGAGGGAAGCCCCAGACAAATAAAGAGAGGAAGAGGAAAGTCCCAACAGGAGAGAGAGACAGAGAGGAGCTGAAAAGAAAAACACATCGCAGGGATTTCTCACCAGCCTTGGCCTGATTTCTTCCTCCTCCTTTCCTCATTTTGTCCTTCATGGCTGCGTGTTGAACTTTTTCTCAAGCTGTCGTCTTGTGTGTGTGTTCTCTGTGCTGGAAGTTGCCTCCCCCTCTCAAGTCACGCTTGAAACCGCTGGAAGAGTGCACACGAGAGGGACAGAGTGAGAGGGAATGTGCAGAGTGAAAGTAAACGACTGTTCAGGATTGTGACTCCTGCCCCTCTCTACAAGGCAAACTCAGCTTATCTCCTCTGCCTGAGTAAAAAAGCCACACCCTCTTATTGCTACACGAACGACTCTTTGCTCGGCTTTCTCTTACACTTTGTTGGACTGGGTGTGTCTATGCATTCAGGCTCTACTCACTCTTCCTCCCCCTGCTATGTTTCACCCTCCCTCCTCCCTCCATAAACCCTGGAGGAGAGGTGGGAATTAAGCACACAGTGTGTTTGGTGGTGGTTTTGTGGGCAACCAAGCTGCTTTTGAAGTAAAATACTTCACATTACAAATGCAATGGTTGATTTAGTGAATCTGTGTAAACATGTTTGAAAACAATGGGACGTTATCAGGCAGCATTATACCTTTATAACTACACACATATTCTTCTAAACCACGAGAAACTTGATGGGTTCAGCCTCTTTGTTGACTAATGAAAGTGAAGTCAGTTAGCTGAGAACCAACTTTGAGACAGTTAGCATCCAGTGAATGGGTGTGTATGTGTGTGTAACATTTATTTTACACATACCTGGGGACATTTCAGTCCATACCAGCCTAATGATTTCTGGGTTAGGCTGAACAGGGAGATCCTTTGGTTTTAAATGTCAGTCTATCTAACATCTACAGTACATCAGCCCCCGGTTTTGGTGTCCTCCTGAAAAACAGGAAAGTAAAGAAATGTTGGACATTTAATTGAGAGTAGGCTACTGCAGCAGAGAAGAGGAAATCTAAAATCCTCATTAGGACCAGCATTCACATGAAGTTAGCTTCATAACTGGTGCACAAACATGAATTAATGGGAAAATGATAAAAACATACAATCAGAATCGGAAAGTAGGCTACGTTCATTTTGCTTTACCCTCCACTTTAACTTGCTACAGTCCTCTCGTTTCACTGCACCTTTACTACACTGTCAACATTCGTGACGTCAGATTAGTAGTTGGGGGCGGTGGCCTGCTGATGCTGTGTGGTGTTCATGTTGCCTTCATGTGCTTCGCGTAAATGTACACTTCAAACATGAAAATTCGCTGTTGTACGCTAAATGTGATTTTATTCGGTGACTGTTTTATTTCGATTTTAATTGATGATTACTTTCTGTAACAACTGCATACTACATTGAACAAAAGGTAGACTTATAATATTTATATATTTTATATTCATGTATTTTTTCTGTTGTGACAGCACGCTGTATTCTCCGTATTTTTAGGATCTATTGGTCACACTCTGAAAAGTCCCTGGCGTCACAGACAACTCCTCATTTATCAGTATGCCTGTTTTATGCATTTATTTGGCTGTTAGCGTGCTCGTTCGTGAACTGTTCATATTTCCGAGCGCACTGTAACTACGCAGAGTTTGACAGCAGAGGCTGTCCTTGGTTAGCCGTTCTAGCTAGAGCTAGCTAAACTAAACAACGAATACAAAACCTCTGCATTAACTGCATGTGAAGTTATCGGTGAGTTTACGACTGTCTGTTACTGATGCTGTAACGTCAAAAACACCAGCAGAGATTGGAAACTGAGGACTTAACAGTAGTGTCCCGTACAGGTATCGTCACTCAGCTAGCATGAACCTCAAGCAACGACAACAACTTGGCCTGAGGGATGTGTTTGTTGCATTCTTAAATATACTTTAGTAACATGAGATATATCTGCTAGTGCTAGCTAGTTTTATTCTGGATAATGCCTAGTGATTTTCAACATAAGTCATAAATCACCCATGTGTGTCGTAACAGCTAGCTGTCACCATAACCTGGGTGTTTACATTTTCCCTTGGGTTAAACGTGACTGACCAGCAGCTTATGATAAAGCTACAAGTGTACTATGTGAGCTGGGATTAATCACTAATTAATGATAAATCACCTTGCTCTGTCATCAACAGTTTGGTACAGTTGTCACCAGTGGTTTCCTTGCAAGTTGGAGAGTGTACAGCATGTCATGTAGTAGTTGTGATGATGTTGTTACGTCTTCAAGCCTAATTTTTTTGCTCTCCTCTTGTGGGTTGTTACAGATCCTGTGTTTGTGTGGCTCTCTGCTTACCTCAGGCCAGAGCTGAGGGTTGGGGTCAGGTCTTGGGCTAATGTCAAACAGTCCCTGTGAAGAGGGGGGTCTATCTCAGGCAGCCCCAAACGTCAACACTCAAGACCTGTTTGAAAACCCCACTCAGACTACAGCAACAGAGAAAACACCTGAGGATCAGGTGAGGGTGCATATGTGGTTTTGGGTGTGAGTTTAACAGTGTTTCTCATAGCACTGCCCTCAATGATTGGTGTCAGGGTTTAGGTTAGGTTATGGTCAGGCATTGCAAATATGATTGGATGCGTTTGGAGGTTGAGTTGATCCTCAAATGAAAATTCTTTCATTCTACCCTTTCATTAAAACCCATCTACTTGTTTAGGACAAGGCTACAACACTGTTTTACTTTGAAACTACTGTGGACTACAGAACCTCGCCTGACTATTCACTGAACTTCTCCTTTAAGTTCAGCACAAATTGATGGGGAACAGACTTTCATTCCTTTTGAATACTACACAACAGATGTGAAATAGTATTAACTCCTCCCAAGTGATTGGGAATTTGAAAAAGTGCAAATGTTTTATTACAGCAGGAACAAAATTCATCCATCATGTGATGCATTGTGATATCCCCCCAAACACTTCATAAAATGATTCACCGCCTCGCAAATCTGCTTAACAAATGAAAAGTTCAAAGAGATTGTTGTGCTCCTTTCCTCTTCCTTATCAGACAGAAGTAGCTCTGCTACATTCTTTTCCCCGACTCTAGGGCAAAGTAGACATGGTGGCCTTGTGGGGTTATAGATACAAGTGACGTAGCATCCCTCCTTAAGGTATGGATATGTTGTACATTTTTAACACACACAGTCCAGAGGGGACACTAAAACCACCAGAGTTATTTTGCCAGCTTGTATCAGGGTGTAAAAAATAATCTGGAAACACCTGTTTGAAGATTTCATTGCATGGCGTGCAGAGAGGCGATCAACCAGATTGGGTGTTCCTTTCACATATCAGTTAGACCACAATCCTTTCTTAACTCTGTCCACCTCCTGTATGCACATTACCCTGCAAATCGGATTGCTGATTTGGCAGCTGTTGTGTAATGTGGGTGTTTGTTGTTGTGTCAAGCAGTGGCAGGCTGCCCTCTCTCAACACCCTAAAACAGGACGAGTAGAGTGCCAAAAATATAACTGGCAGCATTGTTTTTGTACGAGACTCCATGATAGAAGGTTGTTTACAAGCTGTGGCTGTGGGAAGAAGAGGGACAAGAGACAGCTTGTATTGGAGGAAAGAATCAAACAAGGCTTTGTCTGTTTGTCCAGGAGAGGCCTTACCCTTTTCTGTCCGACTGTCCTTTATGAGATGGTCTCAGGTGCATTCAGCTTAGTGGAAGGGCGCAGGCTAAGACTTCTGTATTTACTTATCGCAAAAGTACAGATTTGAACAGTGGACTGGTCCAAAGAAGGAAAACTCCGATGTATATTAGCTTTTTATAAACTGAGCAATATTGCTGACATGAAGAAGTTACATTGATTTGGCATGCTTTCATCATTTTTCTCAAGGTGTTGCCTGTGGTGGATGAGGCCTCACCTTCCTCCGCGTCCTCCTTTGAGATGCTTGACATGGAGTCAGTCCCAGCGCCTCATCAAGAGGTGCAGCCTCACTGGTTCTTCTGTCGACGGGCTGATGACAACACCTCTTGGCTTCCCTTCAGCAGAGAGGACTCTGACAAACTGCAAAACGCCTGCAACACCGGTAGCCATGTATTTATAGGTTATTTTTGTACGTGTACGTTATGTAGACATTTATTTATAATTAGGTATGTGAAAAGTAGGAAAGTAATGAGTTTGCTATTAACAACTGTGAGAAGATAAAAGACTGTTGCCAGAACTAGCTTGGTGCCCAGTAGGACACTTTACGCTCCTGTCAGGACTTGCTCACTTTTGCTAGCTGTTTAACAAGAGAGTGGTTTTTCAGGTTGGTTTTCAGTAAATGTCATGATGATTTATATTGAAACTCTGTTAAATACATTTACTCAGAATAGAAATCTGTGATATTCTTATTTAAAGTCTCGGAGTTTTTTCATTTAAAAACAAACTGCTGTGCTTTTACAAGAGGTTATTTGTGTTGCCATTCCTTAACATATCCACTGTACATTAATAATCACCCATCGCCCACCCAAAGGAAAAATATAAAAAGATCAGTGAGTTTTTCCCAATCATTCCAAAGTGACTCTTTTCAACAAGTTATATAGGGGTGCTTCACAAACAAGCCAAATTCTTGTCTTTCCCTTTGACAATATAAGTCTTTTGAAAGTGAGACAGGATGACAGTTCCTTGGCCTAGATAATTTGCCCATATTTTTCTTGAAGAGTGCACTTGCCGGCATACTTACTTGTCTTTATAGAGTCTTTGCTTAAAATGTGTTTGTATCTGCTATTGTATGTGTGTTTACTTTGCAGTAGGAGAAAAGAAGGAGGAGGTGGTGGTGGCTGTGGATGGAGAGCGATATGACGTATATGTCAAGGAAAGAAGGCGCCACGCTGTGTACTGGGAGCAAGGTCCCACTGAAGTCCGCCGCTGTACCTGGTTCTATAAAGGAGACAAAGACACCAGGTTCATGCCTTATCCTGAGGACTTCAGCAAAAGTCTGGAGGTAGTTTGACATTGACCCATCATCACACTGCTCATTCCTACAACTTCTGACTTAATCCTTCTCCTAACTTTCCTTGTCCCTTACTTCTCTTTTCACATTTGTTTGTCTTTGATTCCTGCCCTTCCAATTTTTCAGGAGGCCTATATGATTGCAGTAACTTTGGACGAGTGGAATAGGAAATTGGAGTTCCCCACTGGAGAGACTGTCATCTTACATAATCCCAAAGTAAACCCTGTTGTTAGAGTACCTCTTAGTACCCTGTAATTAAATACACAACAAAGGCTTTTTTGAGCATATAGTTATTCAGTTTGGTACTTATACTAAGCATCTTCTCTTCCATTTCTCTCCCTCTCTCTTAGCTGATAATGCAGTATCAGCCAATAGGATTGCAGGATGAGTGGGCGTCCTCACCCTCGGAGCAGACCAGGCCACGAACTGTCAAGAGAGGAGTGGACAACATCTCTGTGGAAATACCTGATGGTATGTGTGTGGCTGTACCAGTAGGAAATACATGAGAATATAAGCCCATCATAAGCCCCCTTTTTAAAGTATTACCTACAGTTGATACTTTTTTGTCTCATTTCTCTTGCTAAGGTGAACCAGAAAAGGTGGACCACCTTGTCTTTATGGTCCATGGCATCGGTCCTGCATGTGACTTGCGTTTCCGCTCCATCATACAGTGTGGTAGGTGTGAGTCTTTTGTGTGTGTAGAGTGTGTAGAGATGTATAAGTTTACGTGCATGCATGACTCCTTTTCTTCTTGTCACCCTCCAGTTAATGACTTCAGGAGTGCTTCTCTGTCCCTCCTGGCCTCTCATTACAAGCGTGCTCAGCAGGATGGCCAAGTAGGAAGAGTGGAGTTCCTCCCAGTCAACTGGCACAGCTCCTTACATGGGGATGCCACTGGTGTGGACGAGTAAGTATGGAGAAAGATGGAGAAAACAACATTCCTCTCTTGTACAATACTATTTATGTGTCCACTGGTTGCAAAAACTGTTTAACTCTGTCTTTCCTCCCCATTTCTTCCAGGGACATTCAGAGGATTACTCTACCCAGCATCAGCAAGCTGAGACATTTCACCAACGACACTCTGCTTGACCTGTTTTTCTATAACAGCCCTACCTACTGCCAGACCATAGTGGACACAGTCGCCTCAGAGATCAACAGGCTTCACACCCTCTTCAATCAGAGACATCCAGAGTTTAAAGGGGCAGTTTCAGTTGTTGGCCATAGCCTGGGTAAGAGACCCAAAGACACAGAAACTCCCACATAGCCGCAAGTCACTGAAATGCAAAACCTTCACTGTTACCTGTGTTTCTCATTCTGCAGGTTCACTGATCCTGTTTGACCTGCTAACTAATCAGAGAACTGATTCAGATCCCAGAAAGGGGGTACATTCGCATTCACATTGAAAGATAAAACCAGTAGAGTGATTAAAAGATTGCATATTTCTCTTCATATAGATAAATAAATAATTTTTCCTTTCTGTCCCCCCTGTGCCTCAGGTGCCCTCTGATGAGCCCTTTCACCGGAACTGTGACACACTAGAGCAGACTCTCACCAGACTGGGCCTCCAGCAATACCTGGAAACACTACAGGCAGAAAACCTAGACCTGGAATCTCTGGTATCAGACTCACAGTAAACATCCAATGTACATAGAAATTAAAGTGTAAGGCATAATGAAACACTTATGAATCTCCTCTTTTAGGCTCTTTGCCAAGACAGTGATCTCAAAGATTTAGGAATTCCTCTCGGACCAAGGAAGAAGATCCTGAACTACGTCAAGAGGAAATGGCTTCCAGAGGTCAGACATAACCCGAAACTATACTGGCTGTTCTTGTTATTAGAACATATGGCGATTACAACCACTTTACATTGATGTGTTCCTTTTCATTAATTGATGAAGTAATTCTTGGCAGTCATGTACTTTCACTGTCTGCACAATTATCTGCAACAAACCTTCCCATCGCCACATAGATATATTATGTATTTGCTGCAGGCCATGTGACATTTTTATATGTTTTTTTTCTGACTTCACACCGGCAATAGCCGTATTTCAGGTTGTCTGTACGTCCATATCTCCATCTATCCCATTCTTCTGAACACTATGTCTCAGGATCAATTTTACTTTGACATCATGATGTTCTGCAAAAACAACTGTGGTCATTTCACACACAATAACTTAGGAACAGAAGGGCAGACTATGACCATATTTCTGATTTTCTGAAATAATACTGACTTAGAGACACAAATCTTGGATGTCCACCTTGAACTTGTGGCTTCTTCATGTTCTGCCAGAGTCAGCTATATTGGCAAATCATGCGAATACATACCAGAATTTGACTGTTTTTTGTTTCTCAGTTAAATACGGCAGTAGTCCACTAACAGCTCATTGGATTTGCTGATATTAAGTTTCAGTAAATTGTAATTTTTCCATTTGATGAGGCTCTCTGTCAGTCCCTTGTACACCTACGTAATCTCCCCTCTGAAACATTATTCACTGAAACAACACAAGCCAATATATTTTGCAAGAACTACACTTATTGTCACCTCATTCCTTCAAAGTCTACACCACATAGTACATGCTCATGGACAAACTGCAAATCGACTGGTGTGCAAAGGCATGCAACCACGAGATGGTAGTCCTCGTTTAATACCAAATACAGGTCAAACTATCTCTGGGAACTGGTTTAATGTAGACTACAGTAGGACGCAGGCAGCTTGGTGTGGCTCATTTCATTTATGCTCTTTTCCTTGGGGCTCTTTTTCTAATTGATATTAATCATATATTGTAAATGTTGTATTGTTTAAATATTATTTTACATTTCTCAATTTAACCAGGATTGCAAGACAGGGGCAGTAGGTTTGGCACCAGGGCTGCAAGTTCTACCACAAGTGAACAGTGATCCGGATGGAAACCAGTCTTTAGGACTGACAATGCAGCAGCCCCAGTTCCACAGGGCGCAGTCTATCACCAGTGCTGTCGACTATGAATACTTTGACGTGGGCATCGGACAGGTACCGCACACGGACACAGACATGATTATGTATGCTTGCGAGTACCGGTAGCTAAATGCTTTGATGCATCACCTTCCTGCTTCTCTCCTCCCCCCGCTTGCCTGGACAGACTAATGGAGGCATAGCCAAGGGACAGGTGTGTCTCACATGGTGTCCCCATGCCCTAAGGCTTTGTCCTTAGCTCTCTTTGTTCTCACTATGCCTGGAGTTTCTCATTACACACAGTCTGGTCAGGGTAAAATTAAGGAGAATGAAAGATAATGGCTTTTTTATGAGTAATAGAGTTTCCCACATTGTGCTGTGATGGAAGATTCCACCTTGTTCCCATTGAGTCATACAACATCACAACACTGTCTGCGCTCATTCAATCCTGCATGCGTGCTTGCTGGTCTCCTGCTTGCTTGCTGTCATAGTGCCTGAATGTTGTCTCGGTGTCATGAAATGTAGTTTAAATGTTCCTAACACCATTGTGCACACGGAGAAGTGTCTTTCTGAATAGCTTGGTAGTCTTAGAACAAAAACATAAATTATAACATTTTAAAACAAATTAAATGCCGCATTTATTTCTGGCCACCCTCTCTCTATCCAGGTATCCATTGAATACCCACAGCTGGCTTTCCACCCTCAAACTTTTTTTGCTTTTGGCTCTCCCATCGGAATGTTCCTGACCGTTCGCGGTCTCAAACAGGTTGATCCCAACTACACCTTCCCAACCTGCAAGAGCTTTTACAACATCTATCACCCAGTGAGTATTCACAGATTTACTGTGTGTAAATCCAGCGCTTAGCAGGATAAGACCTGCCACAATTACAGTTAGATTTTCCCATCTATTATCACACAAAGAAGCATTGATAAGGCAGCTCTGAATGCTTCCAAATATTATTTGCATTGTAGACCTGCATGAATCATGTTGGAAATTACAGATGTAGCGTCAGCATTGAAACAACATAATGACAAGAAAACTAATACCTGTTTCCAAAATAAACAGACGCTGGTCTGATCTAACTTTTTTCATCAGTAAACCTACCCATGTGCCGAACAGAGATTTTTAGAAAGGAAAATAGGAAATAAGGCATGTATTGGAGTTACATTCACCTCGTCCCTTTTTTTGCTTGTAGTATGACCCTGTGGCATATCGGATAGAGCCCATGATTGTGTCAGATGTTGATCTGGAGCCCATGCTGATCCCTCACCATAAAGGCCGCAAAAGGATGCACCTGGGTATGGCTGTCTGTTACTTTCTCCTTGTCTCTGTGGAACAATATTCTAGTAAGGGCTGTTTGTTTAGTAGGCTTAATGATAATCCCTGTCTACCTTTGTCTTTGTCTAAGAACTAAAGGACAGCTTGACTCGTATGAGCATGGATTTGAAGAACAATGTTTTGGGATCGTTACGGACGGCGTGGCAGTCCTTTGCCAGACTACCAGTTGCTGCACTGCCCCCGGTGGAGGAAGGAGAAACTACACTAGAGAGAAACCTTCAAGAGGCACAGGGTAAAAGCACTTTTATTTGCCGTGTGTGTGTGTGTGTAAGTGTGTTAGCGTGCACAAGCGTGTCTAACCCAGTCTCTTCATACTCCTCTCACCCTTTTCTGCATATTGCCATCCTCCTTCTCACCCCTTGTTGTTGCTCCTGCTTCCCTCACCCCTTACCACTTTACCTTGAACCCCAGCCTCAGCGGCAGTCACTGCTTCTGCTAAGAGGGAAGAGAAAAGTGCTGATTTGTGGACTAAAATTCTGGATTGGCCCAGGGCCCTTTATAAGCATTACTTCCAAGGTAAGCCAGGATAGTCACTTGGCGAGAATAAATGAGAAAACGAGTAAATGAAATCTTTTCTCTGTAAACTTGCCTTATTCACTGAAAGCCTATGAGCCTCTGTAAACTTAATTTTGACTCTGTATTTCATTTAACTTCCTTGGCTTGAATCTGGAAAAGAAATCTGCAAAAAGGAGGAATAAATGATTTGTGTCAATTTAATGGTTAAATCTATGCTCCTTTACCTGCAGAATTTAGGGGGTTCACTTTCAAAGAGCAAATGTTATGTAATGTCTGTCATTATTGCCGCAGGCTCTCACTCGTACTCTGTTCCTCCTTCCCCCAACTGCACTGCTACAGCTGAACACCTAGTCCTCAACTCAACAAGTTTACTGACAACCCCTTCAGGCCCCCCTTCCCTCCTCTCCTGCTATCACTTCTGATTGGTTGAATTTATTGAATGTTTCACTGATTGTCAACATTAGAGGCCACTTAGGTAACCAGCTCACAACACACTCTGGCATGTGCTGGACAAATAGGTCAAGTTGAACAGTAGTGATCGCAGTTGTTTTTTTAACAAGAGTCATTCAGTAAGCTGGATCTCGCCAAGCAGGCAGTCAGTCATCATCATCATTAGTAGGTCACCTACATTAACTGCATGCAGGTACATGTCTTCCATTTTTCCATTGCACCTCAAGCGCTATGTCTGTCAGTTAATTAAATGGGTCAAAAGGAATACAGCAGCTGTAAGAACAGACTATACAATTACATGATACGTTCTTATTTTACCTATCACTCGTTTTTGTCCTTTTGTCCTTCAACGATGTACCTGTCATAGCCAGTCAGCGGCTGCCTATCAACCTGCTCAAATGTTAAAATCTTCCCGACAGCGTTTTTTTTAAGCACTACATAACTTTCCCATCCTTTTGTTGGTCCTGTCCCAACGTGTTTAAAGCATGTTACAGGCATCAAATCCAGAATCTGCATATATTTACAAAAATCTATTAATGAGGTGAAACTTTAGATATATTCACTTTGTATTGATTAACTCTGCTAAGGAGGCTGTTTACAGAAAATTATCAACCTTGATCAGGCTTTATTGAATTAAAGGGGAATGTTAGGCCTTGGCGAAGGTATGCGCTCTACTAAGTGCCATTCAGTTGAATGTATGTGAAAAAGGAATGAGGAAATTCTCACTCAATAACTTTATATTTTACACAGCATCCCAGCTTTCTTGGTTTATGTTGTACGAACCAATAAATATAGAGGTAGATTGTCAGCGGGCTGCAGTTTCATCAGGGTTCACCAGCAGAGCATAAGGTCTTTGTGGCGACTCTTAAGACAATAATTCATTCATAAGATACTATTATTCATCACAAAACTAGCACATCTCACTGATATTAACTCAACATCTTACTAGCACCTAAGGGTGAAGACATAAACATTTGAACTTGACCCCTCTATTATCAGTTGATAGGATAGACATCTATTAGGTGCTAATCAAAACATTTTAAATGCCGTTAACTCATTTAACTAATTCTCCGAAAGCTTAAAACATCTACTGAGCAATGTCATCAAATGAGCACTCAAGTTCATAAAGGGTTATTACTGCTAGAATTCCAACCAACATCTAAAGTAAACAAGTCCTTAACTATAAAGCATAACACCGTGCTATAGAAAATACTTACAAAGTAATTTACCTCCATAAATCACCTCTTGAAATATTCTTGTTTGAGTCAGATGACTGTGACTTGCCATTTTCTTCTTGCAACATTCAGACACTAACTCCCCTCTGGGACAGATGAAGGACACGGTTGCAGAGTAATGTGAAATTAATTCACCCGTATTGGCTTGAATGCTGCTTACTGCAGACAGCACACACTCTCTTTTCTTTCTGTTATCTGATTTCCTCCTGTATTACCATTTATAAATATGTGTCAAAGCAAAAGCTGCTGGTGACTCATTGTTTTTGTTGTCTGCCCCTAAAGCCTCAACATCTTTTTCATTTCTTTCCCTGCAGGAGTGTGTGAGGAGGCAGAATCCTCGGGGTCAGCAGAAGAGATGGAGCAGCCTGAGATTAAAGTGGGCATGTTGAATGGAGGACGAAGGATCGACTACGTACTTCAGGAAAAACCCATCGAGAGCTTCAACGAATACCTGTTTGCCATCCAGTCCCATCTGTGTTACTGGTGAGTCATGCATACCTGTGGCACTATTAAATGTGTTTCTTTTGGATTTTTTGTGTTGCTGTTATCCCTGCATTTTGTGCTCTCTTGGTTTGTAACACAATTTAGCACAAATAAATGATGTTTCCCTCTCTGTATCTGTCTGTCTGTTAGGGAATCTGAGGATACCGCTCTCCTGCTACTGAAGGAAATCTACGACAAGCTAGGTGTGGCCTTTGAACAGCCTCAACAGTAATAAAGTTCATGAATGAAGACTTGCTTTTGAACCTGACCATAACATGAAAGAGAGAAAATGAAGGACAGCCGACAGAAGCGGAGGCTGCACAATCCACTTTCAGAATGCCTCACCGACTGGGTGTTACCCGACTGCCCCGCCCTGTCCTCTCTTGACAATGGAGACTGTTGCAGCAGTCAGGTGATATTGGTTTGGATATGTCAGTCGGCTTTAACTTAGCGGTGACTTCTTGGCGCCACCTAAATTACCGCTGCAGAGAGGGATTGGTGTCTGATAATTGTTTGAAATCCACCCAAACACCACCGACATGTTCTGGTCGCACCTTTCTGTGTTTTTATGAATCATTCTTTGTTTCACTGACACTTCATTTTCACTTATTGACATATCATGCATATAGCTGCAGCTGATTAATATTCTAAATAATAACTATCATGATAACCAGAAGACGCACAATACTTCAAGAATAGTATTAACAAGTATAGAGAAACATAATTATTTCTAAAGATGTAATCTATAAAATGTAATTTATATATTCCCTAGCCCTATGACAAGCCTCCAGAAATGTAGAACTGTAACTACAAATAACTATGATTCTCAGAAGTTTGTTCAACGTCGAGCTCTTTTGACAAGGAAGCTGTCCCTTGACCTCACATTAGACCGCACCTTCATAAATAACTAGGTCAGGTGGTTTAATTTGGTCGACCATAAAATGTTTACTTTGATAAATGAAGGTGGATGCGTTGGCTGTCACAAGTCCTTCAGGCAGCTACATTTTCTTCTGTCGACATTATGGTAACTTGAAACCCAAAGCTGCTACTCACTGCATTTGTGCAATGTATCAATAATGTCGATGTCAGCCACGATCACTATCAAGCGACGTTCATTCTAATATTATTTCAATTACACTTGCAATACGTAGTTCATTTCAATCATACTAAACATGTTGGACTTGTTTTCGGTTTCTGAAGTTCATGGCCACGTTGCCTACGATACAGCACTTAGAACATGCGAAACGTATCGAAAAGAAGTAATCCTGATGAAGGTTTGTTTCAGAGAGTGAAGTGAAACAGGCACTTGAAAAGGTCAAGCGGGTTGTCTTTTCATAGTATGTGTATGTATGTGTGTCTGTGGGTGTGCCTGTGTGTGTGTGTGTGTGTGTATATGTGTGTATATGAGCACAGTCTGTATGTCATAACAGTTTGCAAACTGTACAAAAAGATCAGGGCCACGCTCTCTCCCCCGCGTCGGTGCCATTCCTCATTTACTACTTTCTTCGTTCTGCTATTTTGCAGTTGACCCAAAATGTATCCCTCTGTACTTGCTAACATCAGTATATTCTTCATTCCCACGCAGACGGGTATCCCACTTAGACAGTTGCCATATCAAAGGGCCAAATGGTTCATGTCGCTCTCATCTGTTCCTTTGCATTGTGCTTTTCTATCTGTATTGCATGCCCTTGTTTCTTATGTTAGAGCAGGATTTCTCAACGTGTTCCGGTCCTGACCCAATTCTGAGTTTTCACATTAAAATCAAATGAATTTGAGCATGACAAATAGATTATTAGAATTTATGTTTAAAAGCAGATTGATTTATTTTATATTAAAATATATGAAACAAATATTAATATGTAAATGTAAGAAATATCACAAATCTGCACCTTTTATATAGAGTAACATGGGGTCGAGACTTGAAAGTTGAGAAACTCTCTGTGTTGAGTGATTGAACTTTATAAATGACTGTTCTGTTATGCACACAGCCCCCACCACCAAAGCTCCGAATGACCTGTATTAACACCCACTGGGTGTAACACCCGCACAACATGTGTTCATTTTCCTTTGAGAAATGCACTAAATACTGACTTATCACGCTGGCATTTCCTCGAGCCTCACCATCCTCTGTTTCTTCTCAGTCAAACAGGACCTTCAGATCTGTGGCTCCTCTTCCTGACTAAAACTAATGTTTTTTGCACTTGATACGAAAAAGTTGTTACATACCAAAAAACAAATGTCCTCCTTTCCTAATACATACCCTATGAATATGGTTACATGTTGTGTGTGCCATAATAAAACATTTTAAAAAAAGTATCTTCATGTGGTCTTTGAATTTCAAACACAATAAATTACTCTTTTTTTTTTATTGGTGGACTGCAAACTGTATGTTGAACAAAAAACCTGCTGTGTCAGAGTTTGTAGATGCTGTGCTTGTAAAAGGATAAGTTCACCCAAAAATAAAAATGCAGGCTTTATATATTCACTCTCATGAGCATGGGAAGTCGGTCAATGAAAAATTTCTGGTAATGTCCAATAATCAAGACTTCTTTTGAAATTTAAAAAAAAACAACCAATTGAAATCTTCACCCTAAATTAAGTGGATGCATGAGCTTAACCAAATGTTGAGGGTGTAAACTATGATTTTTTGATCAATTTGAGATCTTTGGGGATCTCAGCTGTGGGGAATTTTTTTCTGTTGTTTAAAACAGGTCTTCTACTTCAGTTTTTTTTAGGAGAGTGCTGCTACACTGTTTTGCTGCAAAGCTCAATAAATGTTTTGTGGACTACAAAACTTCACCCTGCTTTGGCGTGAGAAGATAATGAGTCACTGCTCATTTTTGGGTAACCATATCCTTTAAGCCAATGAATGCAATTTTGCTTCTTATTTCCAGCTCTATTAAACTTCAGCTCTATAATTTAACCATTGCCAATAAATAGTGGGTAATATAAATCTGATAAGTTTTCAGTCCGATCTCTATTGTACATCACTAGTTTTTTATCTAGTTGACACAGGACAAAGTCAAGAATTACAGCATCTTGAGCTTCTCATGAATTATTCTGAATAATAATCATTCGATATTGAGTTGTACTCATAAATGATGGTAATCATCATAAGCAAACAGGGAGGGAGTTAAAAGGGAGGAACATACTCAGTAGGTTGACTGGAGCCTCCTTTTCATATTTACAAGCTAATCCTTGTTACCATGGCAAAACACTCGAGCATCCACAGTTGTGTAGAAAACGCAGCATCACTGGCGGCGGTTGGATTGATCAGAAACCCTGGAGGACAACTCTGAGGCAACTGAACACTTTTTTTTTGCGTTTCTTTCTAAGATCTTCCTCGGGGCTATTAGTCTACAGTACTGCGCACGTCTTAAGTCATATTTTACCAACAGCAGGGTGACAGCATGTTTATGTGATGAGTCGTGGGGACTGGTGCTTTGTTCAACTCCATGCTCTGTGTTCGCGCTGTGTGTGTGGTTGTGCCCACTTTTGTATGAAAGTCTTTCAGAAATTAGGACCTCCACAGTGAGCGTCCTGTGACTCATTTCAATGGGAGGAGGTCACGCACGCACGAAAGCCTCTCAGTTATTCACAAAGGAGGGGCTGTCCTGTTCTGGGCACCGCTGCCTGACACACCAGTGCCCTGAGGGATTTTAGCCATTTTTCATTTGTTCAAAAATAGACACAGGATGGGACAGGCTTGAATCAGGAGGTATGATTTCCCTTTTAATCATGACCAATGCACTAATGCCTTTACACATTAAAATGGGTGAGCCAATCGATGATTCAACACATTTCCACACTGTTTTCTTACAGTGAAAACAATGTCAAACTAACTTTTTACACGTTTAGCAATCTTTTTAAAGCTTAGATGAAGCCTTTTTGTCACACTAATTGTTTGACCTGGATTTGAGTCCAGGTTTAGAGGTCAAAACACAGTGATGAGTTCTGGGAGAGAGCTGTGACCGAGTATTGTGTTTCTAAAAGGGTTTGCACGGGAGGGTTTGTGGCTCACAGCAGGTAGTGGGGCTGTGGTTTATGCAGCCAGCTCTCCCTCCCATCACCTTCCATCCGTCCCCCTGGATCTCAGATCTGGTATTCAGCTGGTAACAATAGAAGAGACTCTTTCACGCTTGAAAGAAAGTGAAAACTAATTGAGATATACATTTTTGAAAATGACCTCCAGGTATTAATTTGATTACTGTAACCATTCATTAACAGCTATTCTAAATGGATGAATGCTGTCAAGGTTCCTTATTGTCTCTTGGATGCTCAGGACACATTTGAACCAAATCCAGTAAAAAAACAATGATTGTTGAGGTTTAGAATACACATACACAGTACATCCAATTAATTTAAGGAAAGTTGAACATGATTTTCTCAAGAAAATCAATGACATGGAATTGGAAAAGTTCTGGATTTTGGCTGAGTCTGCATGGAATGACCCAAATATAAACAAAGCCGAGAGAGCACAAACATTTACCATAATGTCAGATGAAAGCACTACGTTCTTTGTACGACAAAATTTCGACAGATATGGGAGCAAGAGGGTCAAATCTGTCATGAAGTCTCAACTCTAAATCGTACTGCATGCAACAGTATGTACTTTGTAAGGACGGCTGCAGTAAGTACTAAAAGTAAAAAGTCTGTGATTCTGAATGCACTGAAAATGTCCACTTTCAGAAATTAGTGAGAAAGCAACCTTCCAGCATCAAACTCTGCCTTTACATCATTCAAAACAGTGAAGCTCAAACATCCAACTGTAGGAACAAGAGGAAAAAGATTTAAATGAATCTCAATAACACCTGGAAGAACAGTGAGTAAACTCATTATGACAGTTTTATTTACCTGAAAACAAAGTTCATGTGATACATTGTACAATCATCTCTGAAAATACAGTACAGCAGTTTGGCAAAAAGTGCCAGTGGAGGGACTGCCTGCCGCTCTCATGGTAAAGCGTATGCATCTCTGCACCGCTGCACGTCCGCCTTCCCAGATATGGCAAAATCTGTTCCAAACATGTTGCACTCATCAGTGCAAAGCAAAAAAAAAAAAAAGAAAGAAAAAAAAAGGCTGTTTGGTTTTTAAATATCCCATAAAAGTATTTCCTTAGGAAAGATGAACTGTTTTTTTGAGCTTATTTAACATTTGTACTATCTGACGAATGTCTATTCTAATTACCGATACTATACATGGTCTATTACACAAGTCTGGTAGAACAGATGGCTGATTCAGCGGACATGCACCATGGAATATAGTACAATTTACTGTACACGGTACTAAGATTGTTATCTAAAAGGATGGCATGAGAATCGTACTGTACTCTAAGGCTCTTCATGCAGGAGGATGGAAGGACACTGATGAGGTGGGATTGGCTAGTTTTCATCAACATTTATTCATGGCCAGTCTATAAAAACGTAATGTATGAACTTTAACGAGCCTCTGTCTTCCTATTACTTAACTGACATGCAGCTCTTGTAAGATGTGCTGCCCCAAAACACACATGCACAACACAAAACAAAACCAAAGTTTCTGCAAGGAATTCAGAGTGGAGGTGGGCTTACTTGGCCTTTGCTGCAGAAAAAAAGAAGAAAGAGGAAGAATCAAATGAGTAAAAGCATCTGAGCAGCAAATAATTTAAAATTCAGCAGTACGTCTTTTCAGAAGAGCAAATATATATTAAAAAGGTACACTGTAGTTTTGGGGAAGAAGGAAAAGATCTCCAATTGACTGATTTTTGTCAAACAAACTTTTTGTTTTCACAACTGAATAATATGAAAAAACAAACTGCCCTTAAAGGACAACACTATTTCATACGGTTTTACTTTGTTTATATTTGGCGGACCCTGCCACCTGTCTAGCTTCAAACAGTGTTTTCTGCTGAGAACAGCTTGTTGATTCAGTTATGGAACAAATAAATATTTCTGAGTTTGTATAATTACCTCATTAATATTATAAACATTAAAATTCTGAGTTTAAATTTCTTCTCCAAAACTACATAGCGCCCCTTTAAGGCCAGGCCATGAGCAAGCAGAGGATTCAGTCGAAATAAAAAAGCAATAAAAATAAAAAGAGAAGAAAAGAAAAAGAATATAAATAAAATAAGAAAATGAACACCATGTTCCATAATGGTAAAACGTCACCTAAATGTTACAGTCTCTGCCAGTCGTCAAAACATGCCGCCAGTCTGCAGTCAAAAATAACCAGCACCAGTGACACTGTGCAGTTTCAAATGCAAAAGGCTGCTGTTTCTACTCAGCGTCTAATCTGGCACTTTGTGATAGTGAAGGCATCTTCAGACAAACTCTAATACGCCATCATTCTTCTCCTCTTACTCTTGTACCATTCAAAGTATATTTAAAACAAAAATGCTGGTCCTATCAAAAATATGAGGAGCTGTCATTGCATATGAGCAATGACAGACAGCAAAGCTGCAGCGACGAGCAGACGAGAGCGTGCTTGTTGGCATGCAAATCAAAGTGTACTCACTCTGCAGGTAAACAGTAGGAAGGCATTGGAAGAAACAACAGTTAGCTTCAAAACTAAAAAAAAAAGCAGAGCACTCACTGGACTGGGATTATTGGAGCAGGCATGCAGAAAGGCTAAGACCACGCTTAAGTAAACTTGTGTAAATGTATGGAGCATATTGACAGCAGCGACAAAAAAAAAAATATCTATACAGAGATTCTACTTTGTGTGCTATGTACAGATATACAGACTCTTCCAATGACCGGTCATCCATGTTGTGGTCAGTTGATAAGACTAACAGCTTCTTGGTGCCTTTTTACATTTTCAAGTACAGTATGTGCACATTATACATACATTAGAAAGGTTACCGAAATTAAAAAGCAAAACTAAGTCTGAAAGTAGAAACTCAAATTTCAGACTTGAGAATGAAGATCAAGACAAATTGTGTTTTCTTCAAGTAAACAAATTTAACAACAACCTTTATAAAAAAAAATGCTCTGAATCAAACTGGTAACATCTTCGCCCTCTCTTTCCTCCAATAAGACAGAAAATATATTGAAAAATGTGTGTGAGGGCTTTGTCTCTAATGCAAAACAAATCGGTGCTTACCTCAACACTAAAAAAAAAAAGGTCATCTATGTTAAGACATGTGTAGTAATGGTCATAATAACAGCATTGAGGTAGCTGCGCTCTGCCTACTGCAGAAAATAATGAATGATTATGCATGGAGCTCAAAAATAACTATAGAGATTCACGCCAGGGCAAATATATTCAAGTCTTTACCCCAAAATTAGTATTATACTATACGGTCCTTTGAATCACATCCTCTTTACACCCAGCATTATCGTCCCAACAACCCCACCCTAAAATTACAAAATATTAATTATTATAAAATAGTGTAAATTCTCTGTACAGCTCAACACACAGCTCCGACACGGTGGGCATCTCTAACTGTTTAAAACAGGGGAGCAAAAGAGAGAAAAGCGTGATGGTAAAATAAAACACTCAGACATAATGTCAGTCAAAGTCATTAAAATATGACTAAACCCCCAGCCCCACGCCCAGAAACATGTATCGGTGAAAATGTTCTAAATACAAAACATCTGACAGAAGACAGACTGTCAGAGCAGGTGCAAGTGTTGACTGAGAGTTCATCCGGGTTAATGTAACTGTGTTAAATGTGTGTGTTAATGTCCACTTCACACTAGTGCACAGGGAGGGTGGTGTAGTGGAGTCAGTCAGGGCCACAACATGGCGGACACGTTAGTGTCGGTGCTGTAGATCCACAGCACCAGGGGCAGGGAGATGGCCACGAAGGGCCAGGAGATGCCCTCGGCGCATGCGGACAGAGAGTGGCCTTTGCTGGCCGGCTTCTCCAGCTGTTTACCAAAGTCCAAGTAGTTCCTGGCCAAAAACTTTAGCAGCTCATCCAGCAGGATGACAGGCAGGGAGATCTTCAACACCATCATCCACTGGGTTGTGTCCAGAGGGGTGATCTGGAAGATGACCTAGGAACGAGCACAACCACAATCAACATTTAACATCACAGCCACTCTTTACCCAGAAACATGAGTGCACATGATGCCGTGGACTCGTGTGGATAGTCTACCCCTCAGAATGTCTCTTCACATTCTACCCTACACAGGACCATCTAGGGCCTTTATAGCAGCTGACACAACAGAGTGCAGCTTTAATTATTTTAGATCCAAGTGCTATTTGGCAACAAAGCACATAAGTGTTTTTTTTACAATGTGTTAAACTATTCATACTATACAAGATGGATCTGGGGCTTGAAGTTATTTCAAGACTGTACAGGGAACTTTAGGAGGTTAACATAGCAAGTACCACCCATATAAAACAAAAAAATGGGAGATTTCAACCTGTAAATAAATATCTAAAGGTGAGTGTTTGATTCTTGCAATGATGTCAGAAAAAGCTTCATACTATAATCATTACATCAGTTTTAAAGGCAAAATGACAAACAATAACTTCAGCTAAATTATATGACCAAGAGTAAGAACATGGTAGTGACTGTTCAGATGCAAAATCAAATACTCATGAGTTTTTTTGTGTATATAGTCTGAATTTAAAGTCTGTAATGAAGCTATACAACCACTAGGGGGCACAAAGAACCACATAACTCCTAACTGGGTGTAAAGCAGCGTCATCAATGGATACCGTTTTTTATAAAAAACTTACAGGCAGAGGCTCCACATAGAGGATGAGGAAGTGGAGGGACATGGAGAGGCAGATTGCCCCCAGGAGCCAAATGTTCTCCCAGGGAGGCATCCGCAGCAGGGACTGGTTCTCCGACAGACTGGACAGAAGAGAGGACACCAATTAATTCATAGAGTTTGGATTTCATTTTCTGAGCTCACATTTTCCTCTGATAAAAGCTCTGATATTTACCTGTTGAGAGCATTGCACATCTCTATGGTGACGAGGACTGACAGGGCCATGGTCATGGGGTAGGGTGACTCAAACACGTGGCAGTCCAGGCCATCGAAATCTGGGTTGTCTGGGGCGCACTGGAGGAAGTGGCTCTATGGGGCAGGGAGGAAGGGGAGTGAGGGGGAGGCAAAGAGCTGAGGGGTGAAGCTGCAGGATGATCACTCAGACAGGCAGACTTACCAGCTGGTACAGGGTGAGCTGAGGTCCATCTTCAGAGACGGTAAACCACCAGGCGGCTGCTCCCACTGTGGCTGCACCCACGTAGCCTACAAGCAAAGACACCAAGTAACATCAGCATACACAAATGACTAATTTATTTAACTGCATGAAGGCAGATTCAAGGTTTCCATTATAACCTACACCCAATGGCCAAGTATCTGAAGAAGAGCCAGCCGGAGATGAGAGGTTCCTTCGCATTACGAGGAGGCTTCTCCATGATGTCAAGATCTGGGGGGTTGAAGCCCAGGGCGGTGGCAGGCAGGCCATCAGTCACCAGGTTGACCCAGAGCAGCTGAACTGGGATCAGAGCCTCGGGGAAGCCCAGCGCCGCAGTGAGGAAGATGCTGTCAGTAGAATAACCAATCTATTATAATGACATGCCTTCTAAAAAGATAACAGTTAACCGAAATGCTGCCAAGAAAACTCACCAGACGACCTCCCCCACATTGGAGGAGATGAGGTATCTGATGAACTGTTTCATGTTATTGTAAATGGCTCTGCCTTCTTCAACGGCAGCCACAATGGAAGAAAAGTTGTCATCGGCGAGGACCATCTCAGAGGCTGACTTGGCCACGGCAGTGCCAGAGCCCATGGCGATGCCGATCTCCGCCTTCTTCAAGGCAGGGGCATCGTTCACTCCATCACCAGTCTGAGGGTAAATATTTTGTTACAGTAAAGTAATTATTTTGTTGTTACTCAAGCAAATCAACACAAGGAACACGATAATTACAAGGTTGACAAAGCAAAAAGCAAACCAGAAAAACATTTAAAAACAGCAGCAAAAAGAAAGAAACACAAAGAACAAACTTCACAGACTCAGCCTCCAGACTTCATACCATCGCAGTGATCTCGTCAAATCCTTGCAGGAACTCGACGATCTTGGACTTGTGGGAAGGCTCGACACGGGCAAAACAGCGAGCGTGAGTCACGGCATCGCGCTGAGCAGAGGGCGAGAGTTCGTCAAACTCTCGTCCAGTGAAGGCCATGTGTTGCACGTCGTCCTCCTCGGTCAGGATGCCAATGCGGCGGCAGATAGCCACAGCCGTGCCCTTGTTGTCCCCAGTGATCATGATGACTCGGATGCCGGCTTGGCGGCACAGCGTGATAGAAGCCGCCACCTCTTGTCTGGGAGGGTCCAGCATGCCGACACAGCCAATAAATGTCAGGTCCGACTGGACTCAGAGAGACAAGGACGCGACTGTTGAGAATATTCTACAAGTAGACACCAATACAGCACACATCCAATCAACTGAATCAGAAATTAAATGAAAATTCACCTCGTACTCCACAAATTTGGCAGTGTCGGATAGTAGCATGTCCTCCATTTTGGGTGGGCTGTCTCTTGTGGCCAGAGCAAGGCACCTTAGGGTATCATTACCTGTCCCGTACTCACGGATCACAGACATGATCTTTTCCTTGATGGCACTGCTGAGGACAACTTTGCTGTTGCCAACTCTGACATGAGTGCATCTTTCAATAACTCCTTCCGGTGCACCCTGTGGTTTAAGCGGAGGGAGAAATTACTCAGAACATGGGGTCAAAAACACAGCCATCATTAAGCCATCAGTGCATGTTTCTTTCAGTATACCTTGACAAACATCTTGCCCATGGAGGAGCGATTGTTGGGGGTGCAGTAGACAGACATGGACTTCCTGTCTCTGGAGAACTCCAGGGTGAACTCCTTCCTCATCAACTGCTTGATTACCTGATCAGACGAAAGGACGGCAGTGTGAGAAAAACCTGCTGAGTGGGAGAAGTGGAAATCTGTAGGTGAGGAGGCTGCTGTCACTCACAGAGTTGCAAGCGTTCGCTCTGTCAATCTTGGACAGGCTGTGGACTTCTGTGTCGAAAACATTCATCTTCTCCACCAGACAGGTCAGCGCAGTCTCTGTGGCCTCTCCGACCTTCTCATACACACCCTTCACCTGAAACATCAAAAAACATCCATCATGATATGTTCTCCTCTTAAAAAACAAGCCTTGTAGATCAGGTGGATACAGTTTGATTTTGTCTTTACTTCCCTTTTCACATTTCACTCTAACCCAAAGATTTAGCATCAAACACAGCAATAACTTGTGTTCCAAACAGTTTATAGATATGTGTTACCACAGAAATCTATTACGTCATTGATACTTAAACCAAAATACAGACGTACATGTATCACCTCACAACAGGGATATGTCCCTGATTCCTAACCCTTTTAACAGTTTTATCATTTTTATCAGTATTTGCAAAATAAAACGATCAACAGCCAAACTTATTGGTCTCAAAATGAGGAAAAACTGAAAACACATGGATGTTGACATCTCCCAAGTGTTTTTGCATTTGTTTGTTTTGTGATATAACACAGTCTGCATATAAAATCAATCACCAGCCTTTGTACTAATTATAAGTACGTAACTTCTCATGACTACTACCGGATGGTTTTCCCAACAACTCGGTGTGAACCAAGCAGATGTTTTGTTTCCAACATTGTTTTCCATTTATGTTAACTATTTAGTTCTTCGAGTTACAGTTAATGTGCAGACTGTGGGCATGTTTCTATATGCAGACGACACATTTTTACTGGCTGAATGTGAAAAACAAGTGCAGATCATGCTGAACATTGTTACAGAATGGTGCTGGAATGGAGGCTAGTGGTAAATCAAGATAAATCGTAAATGGTACATTTATGACAGACATTACAGGAGAGAAGCTTGGTTGATTTTAATTTGGCTTGAATCTTGTCGTCATAGGGTTATGATGATACTAATCAATATAATACCTTGGCATGACGCTTGCTAACAAAGTCATTTAACAATGTCAATGTTCTAGTGCAGAGCACTGGGTTCTGTAATCTAGTTAAAGAATCTAAAAAAATCTAGTTGAAACAAAGTATATGCTTTCATGTGGCTCTTTCTTATTCTACATATGCTATTGCAACACTGGCCTGCCACCTTCCTTGTGTTGGCAGGTGAGTCTGTGGTGTTGCACTGTGACAGCAGACCCTCGTGTACAGCCAGCTGAAGTGTCTGCGCGACGCAGTCCACGCTTGGTACCCCCATATCATCCACTGCTATTTTTCATATTCCTTACATTGGCACGTAAAATAATGTGGACGCATTTCTTGTCTATTTCACACGCGTTCAGCATTTCCTCGATTGCCTGTTTTACATGCTTTGCTGTATGCCGGCATGTTGTAACTTGAAAGTGGAGTCAATGTTATGTAATGCTGAGATCATAGGGCACACCGGAGATTCAAAAACTCCAGGTGACGAAGAAAACCTGATCCTCTACTACGAAGATGAGCTGGTTATCCAGAGCAATTAATTTAAATACCTTCTCTGTAATATTTTATTGTACCAAATGAGTAGCATTAAATGCAGCTCTTTTGTTACCCCCTCGTGAAATGGTCGTATTGTGTTCAATAACTTTGCACTGTCTAGAAACACTGTGTATAAGTGTGACATGAATAGTAAGAAGCATGATTCAGACCTCATTGAAGTCCAGAGAGGAGTCATTACACAGGGCACAGATGGTGGCCAGTTCAACCAGGGCGTCATTCTGCGTGCACCTCACTGGTTTACCATCCTGGTACCTGAAGACAAGCACCTTTGTTGTTACAGTCCATATAACGATAAGAATGTTCTTAAATGATTAACTGTTAGGAGACTGTAGGTTAAAGGGAGAGTCTGGGGTAGAGATGGATATTTAAAATCAATAAGATTTCACTGAAATCTTCCAGCTGTAAAGTACTCACACTTCTCCTTGAGGTGCGTAGGTAGAACCTGTGATGGTGAACTCTGACAGAGAGCAGCTGTCACCTTCAGCCTTGTTGACAACAAACATCTGAGAACAAAAGCGCAGGTGAGACAAAACAAATGAGACACCATTTGATCATGGCAGTATTTGAGTCGACCATCAGTTTGTTACTGACACAGCAGGTGGCAGCAGAAACCACAGAAATCCCAAGAAGACCTGACAACTGAGAGCTCTTTTTAGACAGTAGATTATCCTGCAGTGTTACAGAGTGCGTCTCTTGAGTACCAGGCTGGGTGGCCTGCTGCCTAATGTGAGAAATGGGTGTTTAGTTTCTCTCCATAAGTTAACAGAAGAGACTGCCAGGGAGCCCGAGTAAAGACAGACACTGTGCCCAAAAGGAAGAAGCTGCAGTGCCAGGCTTGCTCCTTCAGGAAGCTTTCATCTTCTCACTAACACACACTCTCTCACATCTAGTCAGGGATGGACGATCAGTCAAGCCCTCCTAAAATCAGCTGCCAAATGTGCCTTCCATCAGATCACTTATTTTAGGAACAATAGCCCTTTACAAAAATTACTTTTAGTACATAACATACTTACATTTAGGGCTGGGCAATATAGCAGACTGTATTATTTTTATATACTATTGAGGTTTTTGGTCAAGAAAATCCTGATATTTGTTTTTTTCACACATACAAAGCCGTTATGAAGTGCTATTGAGGAGATTTCGAAATATCAACACATAGCCTAAAAATTAGGGGTCGACTTATAAGGCTTTTTCAGGGTTGACAACGATTTTTAGAAATCAAGGTGACTGAAAACCTATATATAAAACCGATCAATGAACCAGTGATGAAATAAATTGAAAGTACAATTTACCCAGGTACTGTTCTTAAGTACAATTCTAACATGCTTTACTTGAGTATATCCATTTTCTGCTTCTTTATACTTATCAATTTGATAAATTTGGTGACTAGTTACTTTGCAGTTTCAGATTATTTGATTGTTTATAGGCTTTTAACTGTGACGTGTTACCAATCACACATTGTTCATTGTTTAACACGTCACATACCAAATCACTGATAGCGTTATCGGAAAACTGAATATTGGCCCTGATAATCAGCCAGGGCAGATACTACTAAAATATCAATTATTTTAAGGCCAAAACAACAGGCTCCACTTACAGTACATACTATTTTAGAGACTGGGTCAGGTAAGGAGGAGCAGATAATCATCACTGTATGAGACAAGAAGACATCGTTAGGTTCTTATTATTTTATTCTTTCATTCTCTTAGCCATAAGAAGTAATAATAAAATGGTGTGTATATTTGTTTTATAAATGATGCATGATTGACATTTTTAATGACTTTTTAATATGAAACAGCAGTAAATTCAATTAGCACACCTTTCTAAAGGCTTTTGTCTGGATGTCCTTAGTGCGAATGTTTTCTCTTTTCAGTGGTTTAATATATGGCTCTCTCTGAATCCCTCTAAATCACAGAAACAGCAGTAATTGCAAAATCACAGGGCTATTTAATCATGTCAGTACAACATGTGGCTCAAACGATACAGAGGCCCAAACAACTGTTTGATAAAACTGTAAGTTATTGCCACAAGTCTAATTCAAGTTCTGAGAAAGCACTGTGCTGGCAACAAAGGCGGATTAAACTTTAATAAATGCTGAAATGTCTTCTTAATGTTGAGCCAAGTAGTGCTGGGGTGCCACTCACAGAAAGAGTGAAAGAGAGAGAGAGAGAGAAAGGAAATACAGGCTGGCTGCTTTGCAGCTTGGTGACGCAAGGTCAGTTATGCAACAGCAGCACTGCAAGTCATCCAACAGCTCAATGTAGATTAGAGGAGTGGGGCGGCATGTTGCCTTTTTTTTTTAAATATTCTGAATACCTGATCACAAGGAACACTCGGCTCTCTGCGCACACAGATGGTATTAGCATTTTAGCTGACAAATGTATTCAAAGTGACTTTCACAGTCAGATTTTCTAAGTACTGCCACCTGAAAGTCCAGGCAGAGACAACAAAAACGACAAAGCACTGACAACCACACTGCTTAGCAATGCACCAAGAGAAAGAGTGTGTGTGTGTGTGTGACTCACTCTGCAGACAGACATCTGGTTGGTGGTCAGGGTTCCCGTCTTGTCAGAGCATATGACAGAGGTGCAACCCAGGGTCTCCACGGATGGCAGGCTGCGGACAATGGCGTTCTTCTTGGCCATGCGACGAGTGCCCAGGGCCAGGCAGGTGGTGATGACTGCAGGAAGACCCTCAGGGATGGCGGCAACGGCAAGCGCCACAGCGATCTTGAAGTAGTAGACTGCCCCTCGGATCCAGGAGCCTCCGTGGACGGGGTCGTTGAAGTGGCCGATGTTGATAATCCACACGGCGATGCAGATGAGGGAGATTACCTTTGACAGCTGCTCGCCAAACTCATCCAGCTTCTGCTGCAGGGGGGTCTTCTCCTGCTCTGTGGCTGCCATCTCATCACGGATCTTACCGATCTCTGTGTTAACACCGGTGGACACGACCACACCCACAGCCTTCCCAGCAGCAATGTTGGTACCCTGAAAATAACAAGAACTGGTTGACTTTGGTACATCGGATAACATCTCACAGTTCTGCAATAACAACCAAATTGAGTTTTTCCAGGAAGTTAACAGAAACTAAACACACAAGAAGTTTACAGACATCAACAGGATATGTGATAACAGAGTTCAACTTACAGAGAAGAGCATGTTCTTCTTATCCTGATTGACAGCACGAGGGTCGGGCACAGGGTCAGTGTGTTTGATGACAGAGACAGATTCACCTACAAAGACAACAGACAGCAGCAGGCTGACTCAGTTTGATCTTAGTAACAAAGCACTGCCAATTATCTCTACAGAGATCTATGATCATTCAAGCAGTTTCACTGATCTTTCACATGCTCATGAATGTTTCAATTCAGAAGCAAACATGCTAATTGGGAAGCGTGTCATTATTCACTGCTGTGCTCATTTTGCAGCCAACACAAGAAACCTTGATCACTGTTATTAAGCTATTCTGGTTATTCAAATACATCTGGAGGATTGATCTTTTCATCTTGGATAACTCTGTGCTCTTATCTTGGAAAAAAGAAAGTGGATCAGTGAGAGTCTGAGAGTCATATAAAGCTTAACCATAACTATAATGCAGTGTTTCTCAATTCTTTTTTAGATCAAGGACCAATAACCAACATGGCCACCTAGCGACAACTGAGTAGGCGAGGCTATTTTGCCAGACTGTCATCTAATTAGGCTATTATTTGTTTTATACAGTTTAAGACATCTTAATCAGAATAATGGAGACACCAGTGTAGTGATGTTTGGCTCCAAACTGGAGGATTTAAGTCTTACATAGCCATCGATGGCTGCTATTTTTTTCCACCTAAATTTTAATTACATTGTGTCGCAAAATGGTCACAAAATATTTGGTAACATTGCTGAACACAGTAGAAAGAAGTTCTGAACACATGTTGATTTAATATTAGAAGCAACCCATCTATCCTACTCACTATGAGTCTTTGATGTCACTCAGTATCACATAAAGTTTGAAAATAAAATAGCATGGTTTAAATGAAGCATTTCTCAATCTATTTGTGGACCACTGGTGGTCCATGGAACACACTTTGAGAAAGGCTGCGATAATGAAACTCTAGCTTTAAATACCATTTGTAAGCCCGTATATGCAGGCTTTTCAAATCTGCTAGAAATGGGCAACTGATGCCTAATGGAGGCCAGTGACAAATTAGTAAAAAAAAAAAAAAATGTAACTTTCACCTCAGTTTCCTGATATCGGTCCTGGAGTCAATAAACATCCGTGACTACTGCAGACTCATTCTAATTATTAAATGAATGCCGATGGTATGCTTTCCCACAGAAGACAAAAACCAGATAATAGTGTTTATCCCCAGTCTGAAAGAGGTATAATAAATCAACTGAATAAACTCAGGTTATTCTAGTAACTATTGCATGTGTAGGCCATGTTTTAAAACTAATGAACTGATAAGGTATACAATACTTAAAGGGCTGAGTGGAGAGATTTAACCCTTTGTATGAAAACAATAAGCATTTTTCGATTACCTTCAGTAAGAGATAGCTTACAGTACATTAGTCAGACATCAGTCTTCAATTAAGCTTTAAACGCATGTGACTTTCTATTTGCACCCGAATGCTGAACAGAATTTCAAAAGATTGAAAATGCAGAATGGCATAGTGTTGAAGCTTTGACAAAAAAGGTTAGTGTGCAAAAAGAATACAAATTAGAAAAAACAAACAAAAAAGCACAAAAAAATTAATAAATACATATAATGCAGCATACAATACAATACAGCATGTGATCATGTCAGTCAAAGTAAATCAATCTATGAAATTATTAAGGTCATCTATTTAATAGAACTTCTAAATTCTAAATAATAATCATGGCACAGAAAAATACTTTGACAGCTTTGATATCATCAGCAGATGTGTCTTACCGGTCAGAATGGATTGGTCTACCCTCAGAGTTGTTGATTTGATTGAACAGATACGGATGTCAGCAGGGACCTTATCTCCAACTATAACCAAACAGATCCACAGTTAGAGAAAGTACAAAAACTAAAATGCCAAAGCATCAAGAGAATGTACACGGTGAAATCACTTGAAAATAAAACATTCAAAATAAGTCTACAGAAGACAACTCAAGTCACCCCGTGCACTTCCAGTATTTTGCAATTCTGCATGTGTGTACAGGCTAAATTAAGATTTAACAGATGAGTTGTTTTCCATTTTCTGCAGGCAGTAACTCAGCATCAATGTAAACTAAACTGATGGAGCACAGCTCGTTACAGGGAGGTTGCTGTAACACATAGCAGCAGAGCAGCGCTGCCATTACTGCAGGCAAGAAGAAGGAGAGCCAAAGAAAGAGGAGGAAATGAAGGACCTGTGAGCCATAAAAGGCCCGTCTCAAAGGAAAAAGCCAATTTGGGTACATCGGAATTGCAGTGACCCAATTCAGCTTCCTAATAGTACATAAAGGCAATGGAAACTGGGGAAATGGTTCAGGCTATGGCACAGTTCCTTGGGCGTAGTCTACATATAGGCCTACTTAGTTAAAAATGCAAATTGTGTCAGATTGTTACGAAAGACTCCAACCGAGAACATGGTAGAGTTTGAATCCAGGAAGCCACATGGGCCTGCCAAATATCTGAGAATAAAACAAAACATCCAGACAAAGTAGAAAACAAACAAGGAAAACCACTGAAAGTCCAGATTCACATTTGAGGGGAACATGTAGGTAATCCAACTCATCCAGTGTCTTTGAGAGAGGGGAGGGGGAATAGCAAAGGAACCTGCAATGTATGCAGCCAAAAATGGGAAAAGCATTTCAATACGTTCCCCCATATGTTTATCAGGTTTAAGTGTGGCTGTAAAATGTCATCTGTTCCTTCATGATTGAAATAGCACAGGAAAAGACAAAAGGGACAGAGACTGGGCCTCACCTGTTTCATCACCTCTGAGTCCAAACATTTGTTATACAACTGGATGCTCACATTTTTACAGCCTTGTTAAAGTAATGTAAATTTCAGTCCTCTAGCTCCATGATTGTTGACTTCTCACCATGAGACATGACCCCTGTGAGAAGCTGGATCAGCTCATTAGATGTCCTGACAGTGATGCCAGGAACTTTGATCCGTCAGCAGGCATTGGACAGACAAGACAGACAGTGACAGCTTTTCTGAGAAAGACTAATGTTGAGCTCTGCTGCATCTTTAAACCATCTGAACCTGGAACAACGGCTGTAATGGGAGCTTCTCTTCTGAGAAGGTCATACAATCTGGCGCCCAGATGGAGCAATGCCAGCTTGGGGTCTGTTCAAAATACTAACAAAGGCTGCATCCAAATGTCCAGACTTTATCAGACCTACAGACTTGTGGACTTTGCATTACGAGCCAACACGCTCGAAGAATAGATGTTGGGCTGGCGAACACATCACCATAAGTACGACTAAAGTCCACGAGGGCTCAGTATTTGGATGCAGCCAAAGACTGACTTCCTGATGGTATGGATCAATGAGCTTGCTGTAAAATGAGTAAAAGAACCACTTTCAATGCTATACCTTTAACTTTCTTAAGAGAAATGATCCCATCCCAGGAAGAGATTAAAAGGATTACCCTCGGCTGCGCCACAGGAACAAAACATGCAATGTTTTCCTTAGCACAGGAAGTGTTACACAATCATGGAGGATGTAATTGTAAAGCTTTTTGGCTGCTAAGTCATTACTTTTGAGGAAGCACTGTCAACTTCTTAGAGAGTGCTGAGCCAGGAAACAGAGAGGGGGATAGGCTCCTAACAATAGTGCTTTCTGATGCTCTTTCAAAGACGCCAGTCAGTGTTAAGACTCTGTGACATTGTGAAACACTGGAACTGTCCCGGACCGTGTTACACTGCAGACCTGCTCTGATGAAGTGTGTGTATATCATCCGTCCCTTTGTGTCAACATCCTACTTGGTAGCAGTCCAAGCATCTCCTCAGGCATGACCACATTCTCACCTCTATGCTTGCCAACAGGTCATATAGCCCCACAAATCTTAGTGACAAAAGCTCTGGTGATGCGTTGCACCCAATGTGACTCACAGAGGTGCCTTTAAAAACAGACCACTCAACAGCAGGCAAGGCACTGACCGAAGGGAAGCTGCCAGCTTTGACTGGCACCTGCCCCTGCCGTGTGTCAGGGGACAGTGTGTGGTTCGGCAGGCCAGGTTTCCTCTGGGCCAGTCAGGAGGCTACATGTGCTGATGGCAGCTCAACAAAAGGCTGACCTTCTGTCATGTCGAGTGGGTCATTTTAGAGCGGTCAACAAGTGAAGCATCCAGCAGCTTTCCATCACAGATCCACAACTGATTAACTCGTAAGTTACATTTACATGTGTACAATAATGCAAATACTTTGTCCAAACTGATATGTTGTTAAAAACAGCCTATATCAGGTCAAATAATAACCAGTCACTGGCTTATTATCATCTTATTTGCTTAATTAAAGCTGGTTTACCTCTTATCTTTGCCTGCCAGGTGCAATAAAGAAGCTATGCTACCATGACTCAGCACAACCATGGAAATGCAATGCCAGTAAATAAAACTGATAAACCTGGTTCTGCAAGTGTGTTGTTACATGGCCCCTACCTTACAACCTCTTAAAAAGGGATAGTTTGTGGATTGTATGAGGTGCGTATCATGTATGAGGTACCTAAGTGGATTTAGGTGTGCAGGTGTTTAAGTGTTTTGCACTGTTCAGGGAAGGATTCTTGATTCTTTGCCCACTGTGTTAGCATATTGTCAAAGTCACATGTAGGTTTCACTATTTCATCAGCAAACATGGGCAGGGTAAGTCTTGTTTAGTTAGCAGTTGTCTGGCAGGATTCAAACCAATATTTACCCACAGCTGACGAGTTTTGGGACTTCCTGCTGTTACGTTGTCACAGATGCAAACATGTGTCATCTGATGGTCACCTATGACCGCTGTAATGTTGTGTAAGCGTCATCTATACACTTTCTCCCGGAGATGTCTGCTTTGCCTTTATGAATCTTAAGCAGCAGAAGGCACATCACACGTAACCGTTTCTGTTGCCATAGAGACAAAACTTGTCCCAGGACAGGGAGCACTAAAACTCCTGTCAAAATTAACTGGGGGTTTAGTGGAAGCCTGCCAGAAATTACATGTACCTTAAACATGACACAATTAATTCACAACATCTAGAAAAGAGATTTCACCACAGCCCACAAAAACATGCTGCAGGCAAATCAAGGATACAAGGATCTGAACTTTGGACTTTTGATTTTCTGATGTTGTTACACAGAAAAACATAATGTGAAAGCAGTAAGACATTATACAAAAACTATTAGCGGACTGGAAGTGATGTAAATATCACAAGAAACACAACATCTAACTTGTCTTTGCAACAATGTAACACATTAACACAACAGGTCAGAGTGTACATTCTCTTCACGTCTTAAAGTCAACACTTTCAACAGTGGCCTCTCATTACATTCTGACCTCCCACTATGTATAACCACACAGCATAGCACAGATTCCCAGCAGTCAGTGCAGTATGACTTATAGTTAACAAGGCTAGGACATTGGGCTATATAATTGTAGATCTGTATAAAAACAGAAGCCAGAGATAATTAGATCTGAATTATTACTGAATGATGTGGTACTTTTGTTCATAAAACACCTGACATTTTAGTATGCGTTACACATGCGTAGGTCTCTCATGCCAAGCCTTTAATACCTTGAACCCACACTGTTTGGCCTGAATAAAAACCTCTGTGCCCTTCTACTGGACTTCACTACAATTGAGGTTTTTGCATTTCTAAAGCCTGCCTCAATGGTCGGCGAGATGAGACCGTTTCTCTCAGTCTTGCTGACAAGTCAGGAACATTTGCCAAAAGACAGTCCCTCCGTGACAACAGACACTTGCCAGACCACATTAAATGCCACATACTATCCATGGTGTCTGGAATCTTAGTTGGGGGTGCGGGAGCTGATGGGTAGGGTCGCTGTGCATTGAGCATGGTAGGGTGGGATTGTTATCCATGAAGCACTTCCCTATAAGGTCATCTCTCTCTAGCACAATAGCAGCAGATGAGAGATCCCCTCCCGCCTCCTCCCACATGAGCCCCCCTCCTACTACCAGACTCCAAAACTTCACAGGCAGCAGAGAACAAACCCGCTGAGTTCTGCTGCTCTGTAAAAAGGCCAACATCCAAATGGGCAAGCCCTCAACACTAAACTGTAGCTGGCAGCAAACAGTGCGTGCTGTGTTATGACAAAGACTTAAAACTACTGAAAGGAACATGTGAACTTATGATGTTATCAGCTAACGTCCTTTTAAGGGAAGTGGAGCAATCGTATGATTTTTGATGATGACAGATTTTGGGGGTGTCAACAATGTACTTTGAGGTTATAGTATTTAATGTCCTCTTACTTTCATTTTCAAATGTAGAGAGCCAAGGTCGCGTGGACCCCATGGGACCGTATTACAGAAAAATCTTTGGATGGTAGTGAATGAAGAGGGACAAATAATTTTTTGATCCCAATTGAATTGTGCCATGAATCACACATATGTTTGTCAATTTAAAAGACAATTTCTCCAGTCAAGAAAGTTTCAGTTTGCTGTAAATAAAAGTCAAATATCATCTAGTTAAACTGCTCAGTGAATTATATTGTCTCATTCAATACAAGTCACCAACACCAACATGTCTGTCAACAGAGCACAGAAAAAGTACTAAAGAAGATGATGATGATGAAAATGAAAAAAAAAAAGCAGGTCATATTGACAACTGCAGTTGTGTGAAAGGAGAGGTCAGTTCTATGAGCTGCTAATATACAGGAGCATTATATACTATAGATACTACTACCTTCTTCTCCTGGCCAATACTGAACAGATCATCGTTAATTTCATATTTTTATATTTAAAATCAAATTATAAATTAGTTCATATCCTGTAGTTTATTCACGCCAAAAGGTAAGAAAGGATAAGATGTTGTGAGCAAAGATGAATGGTTTAATATTTCGTATTCCATCTTTTTCCCCATTCTCTTGGAACCCTTACAGAACATGAAACTTTAAAAAACGTTCAAAGCAACAACAGTTTGTGCAGCGGTTTGACATTATGAGCGCAGCGAAAGTGTATTGCACTTGTTTATCTTCTGTACATACTGTATTGGAGCGTGTACAGGCTAAGCTTAATATTCATCAGCTCCACTTATCAGCTATAATTTCACAGATACTTATATAGAGTCAATAAGGATAAAACATTTTGGTTTTTTTAAACTTTTGTTTAAAAAGGAGTCTCTCTTCATTCACCATACAAAGTTTCTGAAATAACTGTTGTAATATAATTGTAAAGAATAATTCTTTCAACTCTCGTGTAAAAATGACAATAAATTGAACTTGTTCCTTGTATAATTTCTAAATATTAGCCTCATAATTTATCAGACCGATACGTAGCAAAAATATACTGGATAACAGAAAAACTTTGTTTATCATTACTGATCATATGCATTGGATGATGACAAAATCACTGACCATTGTGAACCTGACAATGACAGGTACTGGACTACACAGGTACAGGAGACCAAACAAGGACGACCAGCACAGACAGCCGACAGCTGCCCTCAGTGTTTCAAATGCTTCAAGGTCAGATTTAAAAACACCATGCTACAAAGATAAAACCAAGCATGAAATAATCTAGATCAAAGTCTGAGAAATGCATCACAAAGAATGTTACTTCCATGATATTAAACAAATTCAGTGAGCATGCGAATGAGCAATGAGGTACGAGTAGGAGGCAGTGTTCAAACCCACAGCAGCACCCTGACAAGAGAGCAGCAAAGATTGGCTGCAGGCTATTCTTCTCACGGCTGAAGCAGCCACAGAGGGCTCGTCTCAGTGTCCTCTACCCCAGCACGGCAGCCAGCCGAGCAGCATCTGCGTCATCACACTCCTCTGCATGGTGGGGGTCACTTTGCCACTTCAGGAAAATATTATTCATAGACAGAAAAAAAGGGGAAGCCTGACAGGAACCATTGTAGAAAATATGAGGATTTTGTAAGTAAGTTGAGCTGATGGACTTCTGCGACAGGATAAAACATCCAGTTTTACCTCCTGCTGTGCTTCATTTTTTAGTAAGGCTTGTGACGCTGACAGCAAAGCCTCCAGCTACCTTCATCAGGAGTTTTCAAATAACTAAGTCTCTAATATGCAAAAGGAGACTGTGTCTGACTCACAAGTCTCTCTCTTTAAACCTGAGCCAAACAAATAATTATTATTATGTCATGATTAGTCAACCAAAAACAAATAATACACACTTGATAAATCATACACTCTTTAATGCCCTGTACACCCCTTCTTCAGTTGCCCTTATCAAGGTCACTCAGGAGTCTCACTTCACCCACCGTAGCCATGTTACCACAGGACACCTGTCATTTTCATGACTGTCGCTGCTTCTATAAATACTTCGTTCCATAATCTAACCGGCCCACGACAGCTAAAAATAAAACCTACCACCATGCACAGAAAAACTATGCATCACTTCAGTGGCTAGGGGTTAAACAGAGTATCAAGATAATGCTTGAGTTTCTACATTCCTCAACACATCCGTCTCTTTTCATCCCTCTACATAAACCTATAGAAGTGTGTATGCTGTGGGGGAATCAGCACTCTATAAAATCTATGCTATACATCCTAGCTGCTCAAATACGCTGACTGGACCTCAGCAGCATGAATCACTCTCCATTGTTCAGTTCAAATGCTGCAGTTGGGATGAGCTGTGAGGATGCAGTAGCAGCATGTTCCTCAACGGAGTTAAAAACACACACACGCACACACAGTAATGTGGGCCTTAATAGCATTTGCGCCTAGCCCTTCGAGACAATGGGTTAATAAGACCATCTTAAAATACATCACTACTGCAGGGTGAGTCACCTGTGCTGTGGCACATGGGGATACGAGAGGTTTCAATTCCTGCCTGTGCTAAATGTAAACCATGACCATACCTGAACTCATTTGATGTGGCCGCAGTGGGCTTTACCTGAAGCACAGCCAAACAGGAACTACACTACCACTCAAAGGTTTGGACACACCTTCTCATTTAATGTTTTTTCTTTATTTTCATGACCATTCAAATTGTAGATTCTCACTGAAGGCATCAAAACTATGAATAAACACATATGGAATTATGTAGTAAACAAAAAAGTGTGAAATAACTCTAAATATGTTTCATATTTTAGATTCCTCAAAGTAGAGACTCTTTGCTTTGTTGACAGCGCTGCAAACCCTTGGCCTTCTCTCAATGAGCTTCATGATGTAGTCACCTGAAATGGTTTCAATTCACATGTGTGCCTTGTCAGAGTTCATGTGTGGAATCTCTTGCCTTCTTAATGGGATTGGGACCATCAGTTGTGTTGTGCAGAAGTCAGGTTGGTACACAGCTGACAGCCCTATTTGACAACTGTTAGAATTCATATTATGGCAAGAACCAACCAGCTAAGTAAAGAGAAATGACAGTCCATCATTATTTAAGGACTGAAGGTTAGTCAGTCCCGAAAATTGCAAAAACTTTGAATGTGTCCCCAAGTGCAGTCGCAAAAATCATCAAGCGCTACGACCAAACTGTCTCACATGAGGACCGCCCCAGGAAAGGAAGACCAGGAGTCACCCCTGCTGCTGAGGATGAGTTCATCCGAGTCACCAGACTCAGAAATCGCAGGTTAACAGCACCTCAGCTTAGAGCCCAGATGAATGCCACACAGAGTTCTAGTAGCAGACACATCTTTACATCAACTGTTGAGAAGAGACTGCACGAATCAAGTCTTTATGGTCAAATAGCTGCTAAAAAAAAAAACTACTAAGGAAAAGCAACAAGCAGAAGAGATTTGTTTGGGCCAAGAAACACAAGGAATGGACATTAGACCAGTGGAAATCTGTGCTTTGGTCTGACGAGTCCAAATTTGAGATCTTTGGTTCCACCCACCGTGTCTTTATGCGATGCAGAAAAGGTAAACGGATGGTCTCTACATGCATGGTTCCCTATCATGAAGCATGGAGGAGGAGGTGTGATTGTGCGGGGCTGCTTTGCTGGTGACACTGTTGGGGAATTATTCAAAACTGAAGGCAGACTGAACCAGCATGGCTACCACAACATCCTGCAGCGACATGCCATCCCATCCGGTTTGTATTTAGTTGGACCATCATTTATTTTTCAACAGGACAATGACCCCAAACACACCTCCAGGCTGTGTAAGGGCTATTTGACCAAGAAGGAGATGGATGGAGTGCTGCACCAGATGACCTGGCCTCCACAGTCACCTGACCTAAACCCAATCGAGATGGTTTGGGATGAGATGGAGCACAGAGTGAAGGCAAAAGGGCCAACAAGAGCTCAGTACTCTGGGAACTCCTTCAAGACTGTTGGAAAACCATTTCAGGTGACCACCTCATGAAGCTCATCCAGAGAATGCCAAGAGTGTGCAAAGCAGTAATCAAAGCAAAGGGTGGCTATTTTGAAGAATCTAAAATCTAAAACATGTTTTAAGTTATTTCACACTTTTGTTTACTACATAATTCCATTTGTGTATAGTTTTGATGCCTTCAGTGAGAATCTACAAGGTTGGATTAATAACACAAAAGTAACAAAGACATGTCTTTATATTTCTAGTGTGTTGATTTTATATTTCTTTTTACCTGTGAGGTGTCTTTGTGCATCCTGAAAAGCGCTATATAAAATAAATGTACTACTGCTACTACTACTAATACTACTACCACCACCACCACCACCATCATCACATCATCATCATCATCATCATCATCATCATCATCATCATCATCATCATCATCATCATCATCATCATCATCATCATCATCAGTCAGTTTAGAGGAGCAGGTTAACTTACCAGCAATCTCCACGATGTCACCAGGCACGATGTCTCTGGCCTTGATCCTCTGAACAGTTTTCCTGTCCTGCCGGTACACTTTGCCCATCTCAGGCTCATACTCCTTAAGTGCCTCAATGGCATCCTCAGCATTGCGTTCCTGGTGGGGAGAAAATATGATTCAGTGCCAAAGATTTCTGAGATGAACTGATACAATCACATGAACTAATACATGCACATGAAACAGTATGAGGACATTTTCTGTTGAAAAGCCACCAACTATTCTAAGTTGGATGCTTATTTTGTCAGGTTTTGGTCGGTACAGTTAGATGTTAAGTGTATGAAAATGGGAACAGAAATCACATCATTTTCTGCCTCATGACATTTTCCAATTTTATCCTTCACCAGCATCTTCATCGTTCATCAACAAGAAAAAACACATCACTCAGAGCGCACTGCCCACACATTCTGTAAATAAATAAAATAAGCCAGCCTCAAATGTACGCATCAGACAGAAAGACTGCTAATGACAACTGACACAACCGCTCCCTTTCAACAGGAAGCCTTCAGCAAACAGTGCTGACGTACAGTGCAAGTGAAGTACAGCAAATATTAAAACATACACATTACAGCAGGCTGTCACACTGATAGAAAAGTTTAATTAATTGTCTAGGACATCCTTTTCCCATATCCGGCTGTGTCTTTAACATTAGTACAACAACAGCTTTGGCTCAGTCTGTTAATATCTCTTCTCACTGGTGACTGTGGTTCACTGTTAAATATTACGCAATCAAAATACAAAGATGTTTCTGTGGAAATTGCGTCAAAGAAGTGTTGATTCAACATTTTGGACGTTGCAGTTCACAGTAATGTTGCAACTGGTTTCGCCTAAATTTGATGCATGATCAACTTGATAAAAGGTGGGGTGTTCATTAGAAGACTGTGGGACTGGATTGTGCTGGATTTATCTAGGAGCAATGAACTTCACTTTCTCACTTTCCATGTTGCAACAGCATCTCATATGACTTTTTTTCCCCCACAGCCCACTGTTACACTGCAATTGACTGAAAGATAGTTCATTGTGTGCAACTTTATAATTCTGTATATAATCTATAGGGTGTTTTTGTTATAACATTTTTATGCTCTATTTTGCCAGCATATTGGCAGGGTCTGCCAAATATAAACAAAGTAAAACAGTATGAAACTGCATTGTCCTTCAAGATCAAGTTGTTTATTCAGTTATGGAAAAAAAGAGTTTGTTTATCTAGGCATTAAAACAATTCTCTCCATCTTTTTTTAAAAAGAAAAAAATCAGTCAATGAATATTTCTCTGATAAAAATGTTGTCCCCAAAACCACATAGTGCCCCCTTAAAACGTTATCCATAACTGTCTACTTGAACTAATAACACCCACAAAGCTAGGTTTTAGTCCTTATAGATAGGTACAACTATTTCCCTGAAAATTCATCATTCTGCTGCATCAAGAAATGTAATTTACATTGCATCAGATCTGGACAATCAAAACTAAAATAAAAAAAATCAAATCTGGACCAATTTCCCTGGAAGACAGTGCGATTTAGAAAACAGTGACTCACCTGCCACACACCAACGATGGCATTGGCTATGAGAATGAGCAAAATTACGAAAGGCTCCACGAAGGCTGTGATAGTTTCTTCTCCCTCCTCAAACCAGGCCAGGACCTGAAACAATATAAGAAAAATCACATTAGCTTAAAAATAAAGAAAAAGAAATGAAGACAGGACAAACAGTGGTGTTCAGAACAGATAAAATATTGAAAAATCAACTCTCTGATGGATGATGTTAAGATGTTTAGTCATAAATCATGTATTTAAAATATTTTTTTTCCTTTTAAACTCTTCAATAGGTAGCTTTTGTGACAGCAGTCTTTTAATCCCATTAGTATGAGCTTTTAGCTGTTTGTCAGTTGCAGAATCAAAGTCAGAGATTGATTTCAGTTAATAGCCGAGAACCATCCCACACATTTCTTTGTGAATGTACAGGGGAAAAAAACATATCATGCAACTGGACCTAAAAATACTACATACCTAAACTCAACTCTTTCTGCTAAATCTACTTGTAGCAGTGCATTTTATTTTATTCCACGTTGGCAACTGTTGCTGTTCTCCAGTGGATATTTGTATTTATTGATTTTTTTAACTGCCAACACAGCACAGCTGAACTGTGTAGGCATGCAAGTCTCTTCATAACAAAAGCATTTTAGAAAATCATCCAGAAGACTGTATGTAACTCGCATCATATATTACAACCTCTTACTGCCAGAAAGCAATAACAATATTCTGACCTAGAGTCTCATTTGGCTTCTTGTCCCTGAGAAAACTGCCCTAAAATGAGCCTGTGTGTCACAAGCAATAACTTTATGTCCAATAATGTAATAAAGCAGTCAACCTCAGTAAGAGGATGTTAAGTATCTAGCTGTGCCAAATGCCAAAGACATTTTAAATGGCATAACTTAAATGGCAAGCATAACTCTTAACAGCGGTGTTAATACAGAAGCACAGGGCTTAAGAGGGCTTTACTGTTATGTCCCAACATGATCAAGAGATTTACATTATTCACCCCCATAGAAAATGAAAAAAAGGCTGCAGCTAACAATCACTTTCATTGTTGAATAATGTTAATTACATTTTTATATAATCAGTAAGTCAACTGTGCATTTTTTGTCTGACCAACAGACTAAAACCCAAAGCTATTCAGTTTAAAATCATACACTTATCATTTCAGACAATTCACTTTGATGTTTATTCTGTGACATATTTGAATTTGAATTTTGTGTTTTGTGAATATTTTTGGTCTCCTTTGACTTTTATTGCAAATAAATGCACATGTATATGTGCACCCATATCCCAATATCCCTGTGTGGCTACACAGAATAGTAATATATATAATATATTATATATAAAGCTGATTTATCTATGGATGAATGAAGCCGTAATATATATGATAACACGCACAGGATAAATAAACATGTATAGCACTTTACATTATAAAATAATGCATTCAAAACCTTAACAACTGCTCCCTCACCATCAAGCCAATTCATGCAAACAGAAGTAATTAATAGTTGGACTTTTTTTAGATTAGGTTTTGAGGATCCCTCCAACAGTTAGCTATTAGTTTAAGTTTTCTGATTTTAATTTGCCTCGAAACCGGATACATCTGAAAGTACAGGAGTGACTCCATGTTGAGATGGCTGTGTGTGCAATGAGTGCCCTCCCACTGAGGGGCCAGGGCCCAAATTTGGACTTGAGTGGTGCTCTGTTGCCCTGTCCTGACAGCAGCCACTGACATCTCAGTGTCACCCTTGTGGACACTGGACATTACAAGTGCAGCCACAGACAGAGCTTCACTTATCAAAATGTTCTTCAGCCATACCTTATTCTACAGTAGAGTTGATACAAAGAACATGAAAAAAAGTAAAACTGCCCAGTTTAATCAGACATTGCATGATGCCAAAGTAATATATTGCAAAATGGTTATTATCCTGCACACTACATAAAAAGTGTTAATATAACATGAAAATTAGGGGTAGACTGATGATCTATATCAGTGATTTCTCTGCGAGATTGCAGATAAAATAAGCTTAAATAAAAATGTTTTACTTTGGCTCTTCTGCAACAATCTCTCACACAAGGTCCTGCCCTCAACAATATCTGATTCGAAAGATATCACAATTAATAGCCTATGAACACCAAATAATCTGAATCTGCAAGGTAACTAATAACTACATTCATTCAATTAATGCAGTGGAGAGGAAGTATAAAGTAGAAAATGGAAATACTCAAGTAAAGTACCTTCAAAATTGCACATTACTGAATGTATACATGACTGGTTGTTCCGAATTTTTGCCACAAAAATTATATATATTTTTTTCTGCTAATGAATATTGGTCCCAAATGTCGGTTTTCAGTGTTGTTCTTTCCTAGTTATCGGTATTGGCCCAGAAAAAGTGTGAAAACATTCAACTTCAGAATGGGCTTGTATGCACACTGATCAACAGCATATCTGCACCTACAGAATTCTGACGACATCTCTGCAGATTTTAAATGAATAGCGATGCGGTTTGTAAAGCTCACACCATCAACACATCTCAGCCAGTGTATGTGTGTTACAGTCATGTGTTGTTTTCTATTAGCATTAAGATCAAAGTTGGTAGTGCAATGTGACATTATCTTCAAAATTAGATTTATTGCTGAAGAAAATGGTGGGGGAATACGAGGATAACTGCGAGGGATCTGGAGGAGGAGTGTTGTTCTGTGAAGTGTGTCAGCATTTCGACAGTACTGGAGCATCTGAAGCCCCTGATGTTGTTAATAAAAATAAAATCTCAACTACCTAAATATTTATTTTAGCTTGTTGAAGCTTATTTTAGTTTGCTTATTTGTGCTTAAAATAAATCCTTGTTATCTTGAATGAACACTTGTCTATCATAATATCAGTGAAAAAACAAAATGGTGATGAATTCCAAAGATTTCCACCCTTGATCACTGCTGAAAGCTGTAAAAACATTTTTTTTGTGCAGATTCCTTTTAGGCCTGCTGATGATGCCATCAATCCACAATTAAAATTTCATCTGTCCAGCACTGAAAGTCAATGCCTGAGGGGGACCAGGGTAATCATTACACAGCAGCCATGCTTGAGGTCTCAAATGTCTTACTTGGCACATGGTGACAGCAACTCAATACTGCTACTGCTGTTGTCACCATTCCTCAGATGGATCGCGAGACTTCTCAGCTGTTTAGCCGTCTATTATGCACATGTAACTCCAGCTGGGTAACATAAACTGAAGACGTTCACACTTCTGCACCATGCACTCCATAAACAAACAGCCTCCTGCCACTCAACACAGGGCTTATTAATAATCCAGTCTGCAATTTTGACTTCACATAAACACTCTTTCAGCCAGTGGTGGAAAGGGACAGCGATTTATAAGAATTAGTAACTTGTCCTAGGATTCCTGTAATCTTTTAGATTATCTCTCCTGTTTACTCGACAGTTTACAGAGTAAGAGACAGAAATGACAGTGGGAATAAAATAAGAGCTGACTTGAACTGTCAGAAGTGTCAGAGAAGCTGCAAAAGGATCACTCAATTCGATTTACTGCATTCAGAATGAGATAACCAATAAAAGTCTAAATAGTAAATGCAACCTTAACAAGACAGCATTTTATTTTACAAACAGTGTGCGGAATATGTATCGATATACTTACAAAAGATATACATGCAGCCAGCAGAAGAATTCGAACAAGTAAATCTTCAAATTGTTCAAGGACAAGCTCCCACAAGGATTTCCCTGCAGAGAGAAGAGTTGGTGAAAAACAAACAAACAAAAAAACAATCCATCGCAGACCCTTATAAAATGACAGTAATAATATCAGTGACAGTTGTCATTACCTTCCTCTGCTGGTAACTCTGTGTGTGGAGAGATGTGGGAGTCGATCCAGCGTGCAGGAAAAATAAAAATAAAAAAACAAGGAAAGAGAAAGAAGGTTTAGTTAAGTAGGTTAAGTAGTGAACAAATACTTTTGTCTGCCAGTTAGAGACATGCCTCTCAGTTCCTGTTTCATGATGGGAAACTTTCTTCTGGAACAAGAGGAGGTTAGCATATACTGTGAGACAGAGGAGTGGTACCTTCAAAACACAGTTTGAAGCTAGAAAGGTGGCAGGGTCCAACAAATAAGAGAAATTAGTCAAGGAAAGTCCTTAATCTTCATTACACTATAGGAAAATGGTAAAACTCTCATAAGTGTAAAGGTCAAAATGATCTAAGGGGAGGGGAGTATAGCCTCCATGACCTCCCAGGTGATATTAATATAAAACAGCTGTTTTAAGCCTGGGACAAGAGAGATTAGCTTTGAAGGATAACATTACTCCAGTGATCCAGGGGCCACTGTTCAGTGTCAAATACCTGCCAGATCCCCAGGCACATGGGCTGATGTGTTGCATATTTACTCTGAGAGCATCTGACAAGGTTACTGTGCTCAACAATGACACATTGTATTCAACAGGGCCACCATATTTTAAAACTACTGTCAACAATGTCACCATCAGGGTATGTTTAACAATGTTATCACAGCCAACAGTGTTACCACGAGACATTGCTACACACTGATTCAATGTTCAGTAATGTTTAAAAAGGTAGGAGTTGACCGATATGGCTTTTTCAGGGCCAATACCGATGACTAGAAATCTGGGAGACTAATAACTGATATTTGGCACCGATATTCATTTGCAGCGAAAATGAAAATTGAAAATCGAAATCGAAATTTTGACACAGAGTACAAGTACAATTCTCTGGTACTTTACTTCAGTTTTTGCATAGTCTGCTGCTTTATACTCCACTACATTTATTTGCTACATTCAGGTACTAGTTACTTTGCAGATCCAGATTATTCAGTGTTTATGTGTTATTAATTGTGATGTGTTACTAATCAGATATTGTTGTGGGTTGGACATTGTGTGAGAAGATGTTGCATCATAGCCAAAGTATCAAATCCTTACATTAGTTTAAAGTTATTTTTTTATCTGCAGTTTGACTGATAAATCACAACACCATAATTAGAAAATGCTGAATATTGGCCCAGATAATCACCCAGGGTTGATCAGTCAGTCTACACCTAGTTAAAACTACGCCATTTTGGAACAGAAATTCCAAATCAGAATTTTAATATTTACAATATCAATGAGGTAATGATACAAACTCAGAGATGTTTATTTTGTCCATAACTGAAAAAACAAGCTGTTGCCAGAGTAAAATAAGGTCCCCAGAACTCTGAAGCTAGAAAGGTGGCAGGGTCCGCCACGTACGAACAAAGTGAAACAGTACGAAATTGTGCTGTCCTTTAAGGTCAGTTTGTTAATTCGGTTTGTTTGTTACGTTTGTTAAGGCATACAAAAAATGTCACCCATAGTGTACCTTTAAAGTCAGATTTTTTTTTGTAAACGCCAAAACAAACTAAATACACGAACACATTTCCTCTCCAAAACTACACAGTGGCCCTTTCAACATACCTAACAATGTCTCTAAGTTAAACAATATCCCCTCAGTGATAATTAAGCTGTTTCTATGCAAGTGATGGGAAACCCTCGAGGTCACCAGTGATGACGTCAGCTAAATCACTTCACTGGAGCCGGGTAACACCGGCCGGTCCGGTCCGGTGATGTTCATGACTTTTACCCCATACTCTGAATACTGTGCTCACATGTTACAGTGACATGACATTTTTTCTCTAACCGCGAGTCTCTCTCAGCAGCGGTGTTTGTGTGAATTGGCATACCGTTTAGGCCCCATTTCTCCCGCTGACGTTTCACCTCGTCCAGGGAAAGTCCTGTGCTCTCGTTGACGCAGAAATAACTATAAACTTCTTCCACGCTCTTCGTGTGAGCGTTCTCCATGGCGGACAGAGGGCTCCTTCCCACACAGTTCTGACACGAAACACTGCCGTACGCTACCCTGTGGAGCTTTAAAAACTAGCGAGACTTTCGGGCGGATGAGGAGTTTACCAACTGAGAGCTGAGCATTCACACTCGGATGGCTGTCGACAGCTACTGGCGGCGGTCTACCGCGTCCCCCTCGGCTCCAGTCAGGATCTTCTTCCCGCCGAAATGTTATGTGGAGACAGGTTCCTCTTCTCCGTCCGGATGGAGCTCACTCCGAGTGTCCTCTTGTCCCCAAAAATGATGGTAAACTGGCTGCAGCAGTGTCCTGTGTTGAGGACTGCATTCACCCGGTCCAGTCTTCGGCGCTACCTTTCCGTGCCGTGGCCTCACCGTGGCGCAGCTCGCTGTGGCTCCTCACGGCGCTGACAGCCTGGTTTTATCAAAGTGCCTCACTGCTGCCCCTCTTCCCTGCGCTGCATGTGGACTCATATCATTGGACGAGCGGTGTCAGCTACGTTCAAACCAACCAGGGAGGCACGAAGAAACACAGGAAGAGACCAGGAAACTGCAAGCTGGAATACAAACTCCCATCAACATAGTGCGTTTTCTGTTGCATGTACACTAGAAATGTCCGGCTTCAGACTGTCGTTGTGTGCTCGTCTGTGATGTTCGATGGAAAATGTCGAGTAGTGTCACTGTTATTGGTATTTTCAAAGGCTCACCATGTAGTTTTAATCAGGTGATGATACAAAATTATAAATATAAATGTTTTACATATCCCAGTAAACAAGTTGTTCTCTGAGAGAATCACTGTTTGAAGCCAGAAAGGTGGCGGGGTCTGCCAAATAGAAACAAAGTAAAACAGTATGAAATGGTGTTGTTTTCTCAGTCATGAAAATGAAGACAGTTTGAAATGTATTTATTTTGCTCAGACGATGCAGATCTTTCTCTTCTGATCCAAGGCACCATGTGTAGTTTTGAAGAAATTCAAACTCAGAATTTTAATATTTAAAGTATTAATGAGGTAATAATACATACTCTGATGTATTTATCTTTTTTTCATAACTGAATAAACAAGCTGTTTTCAGAGGAAAAAATTGGTCCCTAGAACACTGTTTGGAGCTAGAAAAGGTGGCAGGGTCCGCCAAAGATAAACAAAGTCAAACAGAATTAAATTGTTTGTTTAGTCAGTCATGAAAAAAAGACAGTTTGTTTATTTAGTTTGTTTAGGAATACAAACAAAAATCAGTTTCTCTTTCTCTTCTGATTAAAATGACTCCCTCAGAACTACAACCAACTTAACCAATCTATTTTTTAGCAAACCAGGAAATTTTTTTTGGCCATTTCAAGATATAACATGGCGACGATAGCTGCAGCCCTCGTCACTATTCCCACTGGCAACACTTTTTACCACACTGGTGTTGCAAGCTTATAAAGCACACAGTGCCCCTTACACACAGAGTAAAGTGTAAGCTGCGTGTATAGATTTACAAACTACTCTACACAATTCCCTTAGACTGCAGGCATGCCATTACAGAAGCCTCATGTCTTATTGTATTACTACCTCATTTACACTTGACTGGGGGGCCTGTGTTTTCCTTTGGCAGGAATGAGACAGGGCTGAGTAAAGGACAAAAAGCCACTGATCAATGTCTCCGGCATGTCACAGACAGTTTGAGGATTTACAGTGGCCGAGTCATAAAGTGAAGGACATGATTTAACATCAGAAAGTCAATCAATAAAGCCAGACTAATCAGCTACATCTGCATAACAACGGTAAAGGCAGCCAATTTGATAAAGAGGTATGAGGGCACCAGGTCAACCCCCACCACGCTGTGTTCCTCAGGGGGGTGTCACTGTCGGATGTTTTACAGGACTGGCGTGTATCATCTGTTAACACATCTTAATATGGCCTCAAGAAGCGCAAGGCGGTTAACAATAACAACATGGCACTGCCCAGTTGGACACCAGGCTGCCTTTTTACAATGCACACTTGATCAGTTTGGCACAAGAGCCTCTAACATCGGCTGTCAACGGCAGATTAAGTTTCTGTGGAAGGGAAGGGAGGAATCCTGAAACATCCGTGAGGATATTTGTCAGCAGCAACACAAGGCACTCAAACCATGGACTATGTGGGCAGAAGTGTGTGCCACATTACTTCCAAAGAAAGAAGTAACATTTGTTTTGTAGATTTATGCATGGATAATTAACTTGCATGATTTGATGGCTTCCTTCTTGAAAACTGTCTTCATATATTGTATAATACAAAGGCAACACAATATTTAATATTACTATAGGGTCTACCAGTTCGATCTTGGATTTTTTCATGCTCAAACTTTTAACAGACTTTGCGGAAGTTTGGCCATCTGAGCGAAATTTTCCAGATTTTAGCGATTCTTTGCATGTGAATTCTAAACCTCACTAGTCACTAATTTTTCACTGGATTGGATGGAATTTGTCCTCAACATCTAAGAGACCCTGGAAAACTTGGCAAAATGTATTAATTTACATGGTTGTTGCTGAATGGTTACAGTAATCCAATTAAAAACAGGAAGTCATTTTTTTTTTTACAGAATTAAGAATCTGTCATTTTCAAAAATGTGCATCTCCACTAGTTTTCACTTTCTTGCAACCAAATTCTGGTTCTGTATGGTATCTAATGTAGTTCTGTCACATACAGCTGTTACTTGGTTCTGTATAAAGAACTGAGTGGCATGCCCAATCCATGACATGAACTGGGAAAAGTTCTGGATTTTGGGCGAGTGGGCATGGAACGACCCTATAGTTAAACAAAGCAAACATAATGCTTTTAATCCACATCAACTCTGTAACTTGTTTTCAATAAATAAATTGTGCTTGTATTTTAGCATCAATATTTGACAGGTTTTCACTCTGCCTCATTCAGTTTACCCTGAAATAAGTGAACACAGTTGCATGTTAGATGACTGTTATAATGAAACACAAGTCAAAATGAATATAAAATATATTTAATGGAAATACACGGACAACCAAAATATCTACTTATGTCTTACTCCTAAGGTTATCTCGAAATAAGTATCTCGTACAGAAAAATAATGTATGTTGTATTACAAAAGAGAAACGGGCACAATCTGCACTGTCCAAAGCAATGGAGCTCCCAGTGAATTCCAAAATTGGCAAGACACCCTGCCCAAGGTCATGGTAGTCGCTGCCAAAAATAGTTGACCGCGGTCACATCCCAAGTGCACCACTTTGTCGGCTGTTATCTTTGAACACTTTGATTCGACATGTATTCTTAAAGATGTGGCAAAATGGAGGGTCCAGAGGCCAGACAGAGTGAAAATCTATGTCCTGCGACACCTCTCGATCGTGTGTTCTTGAAGTAGTGGATTCTAAAAAGATTTCAAACTGTCTCACTGCCAAAAAGTTCCAATCAAGTGGAACTCGATGGCAAAGATGAGCCACAGTAAACCATTCAACAAACCATGTGCATTTTTGACTGTAATTCAAAGGTCCTAGTGTCCACTAATAGTTTACATTTAAAAACTATATAGTAAAAAGATTAAGTTGTGTTACGGAAAGGTAGGGAATATTAACTTGAACTCTGTATATTGAATGTACTGTAGGTGACCTGCAGTTGACCCTCACAGCACCAGCCTATCCTCTCCTCCCTCCTGGATGACCTGACCAATAGATGCCTGGCTCTGAGCTCTGATGAAACACTGCCTCTTGCACTCCATCAGCTGCTCCAGGTCGCGCCACATCTTCATTTGCTCCATGTTGGCGACGTGGCTCTCCCTCACCATCTTCTGCTTCTCACGCAGCTTCTGGAGTCCACAAAGGAAAACAATGATGATTAGTAAGAAAACATTTAAATTACAAACATGTTAGCAAAAAAACATATACTCCATCACATTACTGCTCACTTCCAGTTAGTGTCCCTGTTCACATGGACGTATTCTGAGACAACGGGCCCCTGGGTACAGACATACTAAAGGCTTCTCGACACCTTTATAAGACTACACCCAAATTGAAAGAGATAAGATGTCTCTTTGTAGTAGTTAGTTAGAAGTACACTTATCTTCTTTTGGTAGTTTTCTGCCTTTGTATTACCTGGTGTCTCTTTGCGGTGGTTTTGTGTATCCTCATAGTCATTATTCGCTCTTTGTCTTTGTTTGGTAATTTAATGCCTCTTTGCAGTTCTTGGGTCTTTGGGTAGTTTTATGCCCATTTGTAGTACTTGGTGTCTCTTTGTGGTGGTTCTGTTTCTCCTTGAAGTCATTCTTTGTCTCATTTTTGTAGTTGAATGTCTCTTTGTAGTAACTGGTCTCTTTTTCTAGTTGTTCTTTGTCTCCTTTTAGTAGCCTTATGCCTCTTTCCAGCAGATGGGTGTTCTTTTTGTGGTCATGTATTGTTTTTGTATAGTTGTATGATTGACTACCACTAGGAAATTTTAACAGTCCCTTCAGAAAGAAGCTCCTGCCCAAGGTGTCAGGGGGCCCCTGGGTCTGTGCCCACTAGGCCCACACAATAATCAATTCATGCCTGTCCACTGCATTTATCTTCAGGCAATGTTCTTGACAGAATAAAGGAATATTTCCAAGTATTGGCCTAAGGCATCTGCTAGGTAATTTTTTGAAAACACCTTTCTCACCTTGCCAAGTAACTCCTGTTCTGAGATGTTCTTCATGTACACTTCCCTACAAAAAAAAGAAGCAGAGGATGTAATTCAAAAACAAGCCATTGCGATTTCACGTGTTGATCTCGCCCAGTGTTTAAATAAAGGTGTGGTGTACCAACACATTTTGATATCACGAGGTGTGGTAATGAGTTTCTAATGACTCGCTGTGCTGTTTGAAAGAATAAAGGGGCAGCAGCTAAAACTGACTGTGGTGTAATAAGAGCCTCCTGAGGTGAAAGGGGTATTTATTATCCTGCGAGCAGCTGGCTGGCCTGGCTCAGCAAGCTCACCTGATGGCTTTCTTCCTCTCCTGTGGATCAGAGGACACGTAGGCCTTCATCTCTTCAGCTGCCCTCTGTATTTGCATCTCAACGATCTGTTGAGCACAGAGATGGGGTGATTGAGTTTATTGTCATACTGGCTGTTTGGGGGCAGGTCACATGCAAAATGCTGCAGACATTCAGTCGATTCCTGACAAGCGCCCCTGTGGCATCAATTCTTAATGTGACATATTTGGCTTGTAAAACAGTGATAGTGATGGGTTATACACCCACTGTGGCAAAAGTTATCTTTTTACAAACACTTGCCTCTGACATGGAGTTGATATAATGATAACGGTTTTCCTCCTGTGCGGTCTCCTCTCTCAATGCTTTCACCTCCTGTGATTGAAAAATACAGGCAAAGACACAATTACACAAAAACACACTGGATAAACACATATGAATCTTTTTAAAATTGTGGACTTGAATGAATGAAGGAAAGAACATTTTTTATTTTATTTCTGGCTACATTGATCTTGAGAAACAAAGATTATTTCACACAGATTATTTCACAGCCAATAACCAAAAGGAATAAGACTTATTTTTGCCTATCCTATATGACTTTAATCTAAAAGTTGTTCCCAACCTGCTCCAATTTCGACCTGTTGCTCTCCAAACCAGCAGTACAACTTTCGTACTGCGCCTTCTTTTCCTCATACTCCTGGCTTAGTTCCTGGTGAGACAGAAACCCAAACAGTCACACACAGGAACTGAATGACAAATGAGAATTGAGACACATGCATAGAATACACCATTTTCAACCGCCTTGTCATACTCTCAGTGCTGTTTCACATCAACATAGCATCACAGCTGGCATTTGAGCAGTTTAACTTACAACAGGCTCTTACAAAATCTATTTATGTCTTCCTGTTGCAGCTCTTCATTAGTGGACATTACCCAGTAAGATGGAAGAGCGATTCTGGGAACACGTGTAGGAAAATTTAATCCTCCGCTTTAGCTCAGCAGTGTGGGGGGCTTTCCCATTGTGCATTTTATTTATGGACTATGTAAATTATTTTTAATGGACCCTGTCCATGATAACACACAAACACAATACTAACTGGCCTGCAGGCAGAGAGTAAAGATCCCAGCATTTGTTTGAAAGTTTAGGACAGATTCATAGTTTATTATGTTTTTCTCATAAAAATGCATATATTTTTGCTCTGGGAAGAGAATTTGTGAGATATGAGAGCTGCATTTATGCACTGGAAAACAATCCTACATAATCCTATATACTGTGTGTTTTGTACCTTTAACATCAGACTAGTATCAATTTTAATAACAACCTTTATCATCTTATTGTCTGGATTGTTTTATTCCTGAGTTGTGTGTGAAAGAGCAACAAATCATTTGTAGTTGTTTTTGAAGGCAAATTTTCTGTACAACACTAATTGATAGGGTTTGAGATTCCTTTGAAGTAGAGGTTTGATAATGCAGGTGATACTCACCTGACACCGCTGTCTCAGTGTCCTCAGTTCTTTTATTATCGGTGCTAGAGCAGACTTCTTCTCCACTATCATGGAGTTTAATTTCTTCACCTGTTAAACCAAGGCAACGGCACACACTACATTCAAACTGAAACATCAACAACCATGTACAATGACAGAAAACAGTTTTTTTTATGCTCAAAGTTGCAGCTGTTTGCAGGTTATGAGACTGTGACTAATGATCTACAGAGATAATGAAGTCAGGCAGCATTATCAACAAGACAGAAGCAACCTGAGAAATCTAATCCACATTTCTCAACAGAGGAGTATGGAGAGTGTCGATAGTCATTAGTGCCAAAAACAGTTTGGTAAGTATTCATTAAAACGAAATAGATTTCAGCTTTATGGTTGCTCAGTGCCTTTCCAATTTCCACTGTTACTTTCAGGTCGGAGCTGGGGATGTTTGAAACCATCATTAGGAGTGGTCTGCAGTTTGCCAAATGTACAAGCTGCCAAAGTGATCAACAAACTGGCTGCAGCTTGGAGCACAGCCTAATCAGTTGCAACAGCTTCCTTCTGGGCCTTGACAAAAGAGGATGACAGTGTGATAAACAAAGTAGAAAAGGTTGAAAAGCTATGAGCTGTGCTGGGATAACCCACACAGGTGTTTTCACTTTTACTGATTAGAAATCTGCTGAAACTGTATTTGGGTGGAGTTGTACTGGGAAATACATGAATTGTCCCTGCTGAAAAAAACAGCATAGACCAGCACCAGAACCAGCACCAAAACACCAAAACACAAGCTGGTGACCAGTCACCAGCAAGACCAGCATATGTTGTGTTTTGGTGCTGGTCTCTGCTGTCTTTTTCAGCAGGGGTAGCATTTTAGCATGTGCTAAAACGCCTTTTTCGCAGACGATATTTGCACTTTTCAGTGCAGGAAAAGGACAGGCGTTGATAATTACTTTAAGTATGGCTCTGTTCTAACAGTAAGCCAGCTTGCTCAATATCTGGACCCAGATACCAAATCTGCAACATGGAGTTCACCCTTAATTCATTTGTGTCTTTCCTATGATGACATGTCGGAATGTTTGGCGAAGAAAAGGCCTTTTAGAATAATAATGGTGTAAATTAGTGTTCTTCAATCCTGGTCCCTGCATATTTTAGATGTTTCGTGATGACAAGCTGATCAAAACATGCAAGGAAGGGGGGCCCCAGGGATAGAGCTGAAGAAGAGTGATGGAGATACCACTCAAACACAGTGTAAACAGACAGGCCCATACAGTTCTGACAGGGGACATAGGTCTATTTAGCCAACCTAAGTGAAAACACATGTATAGGTGAGCCATGGCTGTATAAAGGCTGTTTTAACGTCAGTGGATAGATGGACATCATAAAGACAAACTGACAGTTCATGTGCAAAGAATCGAAATATTCATGTAAAGTACATGAAAATTTAACTTAAGACCAGTACTTGGTTAATTGTACTTCAGTTTATTTCATCACTGGTTGTCGAAACTTTTGACACAAAGATTTTTATGCTTGACTGCAAGTGAGAATAGGCCCCAAATATCGGTTTTCAGTCTCCTTGAAGCCACATCTGTCGACCTCTAATACATTGTACTGCAAGTAAGAGGAATCATATGCATTTTTAATTTTGAGGCGAACTGTCCCTTTAATACTACCAAAAGAAAACAAAAAAAGTCACATGTCTTTGACTGCACAATCAATGTTAGTATTCATCTAATACAAAAATATAAAGCTTTCTGTAATGCCTTCAAGAAAGATGTTCTGGTGTTGCAGATGGATTTTATACAATGCTTGTGTTTAAGTTACCATTTCAGACATGTCGTCCAGTGTGCGGCCCTTCTTCTCATCCAGCTCGCTCTTGATGGCCGACACTCTCTCCAGTTCCTCTTGAGTGTTACTGTAGCCAGAGATACCTTTCTCAGCTTCCACAGTTTGCTTGAAAGAAACACAACAGGGACAGACGGTAACTCATCCCTGCCTAAACAAATAAAATACAGGAATTAAATCAAACGGTCACACACACTTCAAGACATTCACTGGTCTAAGGGCCATCCCAAGTATCTAAATCAGTATCAGTCAGTGTGTTATCAAAGACTTCAGTGCATTCCTTTCTGAAAATGATACAAAAACGGATTCGAAACAAAGATTTCTATGCCTTACAAAACAAGTAACAGTAGGACAGCACATTTTGATGCAGTAACTGAGCTACCCACTCATCACATCAGTCATTTGACTTTCTCACCCTGTCAAGCACAAAAATGCAATAATACAGGAAGAACTTTCCAGCTGAAAAAAAATGAAAAGGCTCATAAGTAAAAAGAGGAGCCAACACATCACCAGCTAGGCATGTGATCAGAAGGGAAGCTTTCATTGCTTTAACAAATCCTTGTGTGGGATGCAGACAGACAGAGAAGGAGCAGCAGATGCAGCCATCAGAAATAGCAGCTCAGCCTGCGTCAGACTGCCTATCAACAAGTCAGGTGCTGAAACCGCACAGCAGTGTGAAGCCATTTCTAGGAAGCTTCTAACGCTTCACTGTTAACACGAACTGTGTGAATGGGGAGATCAAGTGAAAACAGCACATATGGAATGGCAGCATTAGTGCAGGGGAGGGAAACGGTATGAATGCTACGGAGCAAAGAGGACAGTGAGAGCAGGATTTCTGTCGTCTACATAGATTTGTCACATTTAAAGTGATGATTACTCATGCTACCTTTAAAGACTACCACCCAAGTAGCCATGTGCTGCTTGTACTTTAGCATCCCAAAGGAGTTCACAAGATTTAAAAGCAACAAGTAAATCTTATTGCTTTATATGTTGTCTGCTTTTCTTACATGAAAATAAAGTCAAGAGTTACCAGCTTCTGTTGGACCATCTCATGTCTCTCCCTGAGAATTTCCTCTGTCCGTTGCAGGACTCCGTATTCTGCTTTCAGCTCAGCGATTTCCTGACGTTTCTTCTTGTATACTGTCCCCTTGCTGCGCAATTTCACCACCAGACGTTTCAGCTTTGAAGAACAAAGAACACAATATTCGTTTTATTTAGTACTAAACAATGCTTTCAAATAACGCTAATGTTGCTCTATTACTGCTGAATCAGTAATGGAGCAACATTAGTGTTAATTTTGAGTTGTTCATCTGGCAACTTGACGATGACAAGACCAGTATTTATTCTGGTTTGGTCTCCACTATATTTGCTATGTTCACCAACTAGTCGCTAACTTTGACAACCTATCTCAGGTTGCTGGACAGGTAGTGTACAGAGTTTTTTATCAGTAAAAACAACTGTTTGTCCTGGAGAAAATGCTTAAAAGAACAGTGGCGATGAACCAAAATGGTAAAGCTGCAGTATGTAAAACACTGTAGATTTGAAGGGAACTGCAGTCTGTAATTGCAAGGGACCACTTTTACATACATTTAGTCATTTGATCTATTGTAAATATGAGATATAACAAATTTAGAAGGGCAGTATATTAAAATCCACGGTCAAAGCTTTCACGTTGCTCCAGTCCTGCCTGAACACACTGCGTCTCTGTCGTCCCTGGAGTCACAGTCCTCATCAGAGCTGTCATTTCCTGCTCATCTGGTTCCGGTTCTGTTGCCCATTTCTCTCTGAGCTCCCAGTCCGTACAGAGTCAGCTAGCAGGACTTCTAGCTGACTGCAGCTACAATTAGCAATTAGTGGTTACTCTGGTGATATGCTGCCCCGTTTGTTTAGCTTGTGAACTTAACAGGTGGCCAATTCTTACATATTGCCCCTTTATAAGAACAAATTACCATTTTTTATTTTAACACAAAGTTGATTCCAATTTCACATGTCTTCTACAAGCCCAAAATTGTGAATACTTCTTAGGGAGATACAATGAAAGAGGCATAGATATAGTTTATTTCTGATGACATGGTGTCCAGCACAGCTGAGCTACTATGAAAGGCCACAGGGGAAGACAATGGGCTGAGCCAGGGGAGGGAAGGGATTAGTGAACAGAAGTGACCGCTGGCCATGCCATGATCTGAAACAGTCACTCGATCCTTTCAGAGTCACAGCCAGCTATGCACAGCAAACAGCTTCATCTGGCAGCAGAACTGCTTTTAGTGGATGTTCCGTCACACACCCACCCCGAGTGTCTGTCGGGACACAATGAAACTCCTCCACAATGAAGAGCTGCTATAAATGAACATGGACACTAGAGAACAGCCCCAGAAATCACAGAATGTGCTTCATGTCCTGTGGGGATCCATGAAGCTGTGCGTTAGTGAGTGAGAGTGGGGTGTGTGTGTGTGTGTGTGTGTGTGTGTGAGTACATTTATTCTTTGTGTATTTTGGGACATCAAGGGCAGACTTGGCTGAGAGAGGAATTAGCACAGCAGAATAATTCTGCAAAGTGTTCCCGACAGCGTGTCCCCAAAACAACTGCTGTTAAAGTGGCCGACGGAGCAGTCATAACAGGACAATTGTCTCGGACATATAGTACATTCACATCAAAACACACTCGCATGCAGAGAAGTCAACAGAAACGTAAATCGTGCAATGGATACTCTGTGTGTAGAAAATGCTGTGCAGCAGTAGAGTACACTTTTAAAAACTGTTACAGTAAAGATCACAATATTCAAGAAAATTGGGCAAGTAAATCAGATAAGTGACGGTGTCTTGACTGCAGTAAGACTAAATTTAACCAGTGTGATGAGGCTGCTCGATAAAGTGGATCGTATTACCGGCCAGCCAATGATGGGCAGATGTAGTCATCCCTCTCACAGAGACCCTGCAGTTGGTGGGTGGCATGTGATGACACATAACCAGCAGAATGGAAAATACCTCTGATAAAGTGATCATCTTCACCGTGGCCCATGGCCCAAAACTATGGAGGAGTCTGATAAGCTACATTTGACAAAACATTTTCCATTAACTTCATTCATGTGCAGTCTCAAGGGGCCTCTTTGTCTCAACAAACAGCTCCCTCTTATCAGTTCAGTCAGACTTAAAGGTATGTCAGTCAGTCTCAAATTAATTGTAACATATTGGTATGATTGATGAGGAACATTGACAGAGTTCTGAATACATGTGAGCTTCTGCCTTAGGCTGTGTTCTGACCAAATTGAGGCATTTGGATTGGCATTGGCATTGAGGAGATTAGTACAGGGGTGTGCAACAGAGTGGGACGACACGACTGGCTCAGTTTGTAAACTCCGCCTAGATAGCGTCGGGTTTCCGGTTTCCAGTTCCTGGCATTAAAGCAAAAACTCTTCCTTACTCTTCCTTATCTTTGTAAGTAATTATCTGTTATCTCTGGATAATTTGTGGTTGTAATTCTTCTGGATCCTGCTGTAATAACAGATTCATATTGGGAAAATTGCCGCTTATAGATTTGTTGATATATTCATAACATTGTGAAGCTGTGTGGCATTCCTGTGGCAACATAAAATATGTAAAGGGATTATCACCGCAGCCTGACACAGGGTGGCATTTATCAAAAAAGATGATTTTGTTTAAACTTTTTGCTGAAGGCCTGCACTGCCACAGACTTTACACTACCCAATTTCAGATGAATGGTAGGACTAGTGTTTTTGCTGCAACACCTAACTTGTTCTGAATGACGCCTTATTCCATTAGTATTTATCACACTTTTACAAAATCTTGTAATATATTGCCCTGTCACAAAGAAGATATTGTTACTTCTTCCATTACATTGCTCAGGTGATTGCTATATCTTCCTTTCCTGGTAGGAGTAAACATGTTAAAAGTAATTTTTCCACTGATCATTCACTCGCTCCATCACTTGCCAGAATTATTTTTTTTTTCTGCTGCGAAAAACATCACCCTCATTAAGTTTTGTGCTGTTTAACCACCCAGACAATTTCACATAAAAATCTGATTTGTAGGAAGAATAAAATGCATCGTACAGACCAGAAATGGTTGTTCCTATTCTGTGTGCTTTGGTCTCTCTTGCTGTAAGTAATCATCCTGTTGTCTCTAAGTATTGATGATAAAGTGCTACATTTAGTATTATATATGGTTTTATGATGGCGCCGTCTGTTTCGCCACACAAAGGCAGGTCAGATGTCAAGGTCAGCATCAGAACAACCTCCTGGAACAGATCGCACATGCACGGTCCGCAGGGACTGACAACAGCCTCCCGGGACGAAGCTGGGAGAGAGCTGCTGTAATTTCAGATATGCTGAGATGCCGAAAGCCCGGCTCTCATCCCATGGATGTCAATGTGCGTCAAACACAATGGCTATAAAAATTCTAATCCACACAGAACATACGGTCACTGCACAACCCTCATATATCAACATCCCTCTGCCAATACAGAGCCGTTTATAGTCGGCAATACCTAGTGTAATATGCGCATAGGGAGAAGAACTTTTTTTAGTTTTTTTTTCTCCCTCTCCATAGTTCAGTTCTATTCGTCAACAATGTGACAGCTCAGAGTAACTGATGCCATGTGTCTGAAAGCACGTGTACATCCTCGTCAGGAGATATAAATAAAGACAAAGGTTTTATGCCCCATCTCCTTTCAATGTGTCCAGCTGACTTGAATTAGGAGATTGATTACACTAAAGGTTAGGGAAAAGGCCAACTTTCAGACAGTTTGTCTTGTACAGTTCCTTGTTCTGGATATTCTCTGTTGCGTTCTATTTATGGCTCTTCATGGGAATGTGGGGGAGAGTAAGGAAAAGGGATAAGTAACTTTAGACAGTGAGCTCGTCCGTGTTTGGATAAGAACAGAAATAGCCTCTTGTGTTTTCTGTGGTTTGCCAATCTACCAGTGCACACTTAGATAAAACTTGACTTTCTGTCGGTAATGCTGGCAGTTAGCTTAAACTTAAAGAATGAGGAAAAATGCTTCCTTTCTTGGCTATTGATGTAAAATTCTCAGAAACAAAGTGGGACATCTTCAGTGTCTTGCAACAGTGTACCTCATCACCCCGGATTATCTCTTCACCATCTGAGGCTTGTCCCTGGCTGGTCCTCTGCTTCAGCTCCCTCTCTGCGGCAGCCAGCTCCTCCCTCGCTTCTTGAAGCTCCTCTGCCTTCGATTCCTTCCTTCGACTGATGATGGAGGCCTGCAAGAGTCATATTGGGTTGAAGATACACACATCCGCTTCACATCACATACAAAATCTTAAAGACTCCCTACACTCATAAATATGTTTCATTGATTGTTACTTTGCTTGGATGTCTGAGCTTCACTGTGCAGTTTGACACCAGAGGGCTACTGAAGGGGGAAAGTTCCACCTTACATCTGACTTCCAACTCCTGGATGTATGAGCAGGGTTTGTGACATCCAAGCTAGTTCAGTTGTCAGATGTGGTCCAATATGCAACTTAAACAAGACTGATGTAAGAACCTGAAGCCTCCGATGCATGCAGACTGAGAACAGCCCTATCAGTGACGCAGGTACATTTAAAAATATTGTATATTATATATTTTTATTTTTGGTGTCTACTAGAAAATGTTTACATGCTTTAATGTAAAAAATTTTTAAAAAATCCCATAACCGCTGTAGCACCTCTATTCGCCCTCTATCTAAATGCTCAGTTTTAGTGCCTGTTACTTCCAAAAAAGCCTGGTCTGCTCTAACTGATCAGCTCTCATAGGCTACAGCAGGCATCGCCGCAAATTGTGGCTACTTAATGCATGTCAGTTGTGTCCAGCGCAACGCTTCTGGTAACTCGAGAAACACCATACAAACTAAACACTGTCAAGTTAAAATGAAGACAGATTCAGCATCGGCATGGCTTATTTTACACCTGAAATGTCTTCTAAAACACATTACGCCGAACAATTTTTGTAATACATATATGGAACGTTTCCAAATGTTGGTCCATGGTTTGAAACCCGGGAGCAGCGGCCCACGAGCGGCATTTGTCCAATAGGACGCCACAAGTACATCTATGTTGTCGGAGGTTGTTTTCGTCAAGTGTACAATGCTGGGAAGGAGTGGCCTCGCACCAAACAACGCCTGTATCTACGACTTTGCAGGTGTGTTTGCAACCAAGCTGTGCTGGGGACACTGGCGCTGACTAGGGGTCGACCAATATGGCTTTTCAGGACCAATCTCAGGGAGACTGAAAACCTATATTTAGGACAGATATTCATTTTGAGATACTTTACTTGTGTATTTCCATTTTCATCTACTTTATACTTCCTCTACACTACTTTTATTTGATAAATTTAGTTACTAGTTACTTTGCAGATTCAGATTATTCAGTTATTACAGGCCATTAATTGTGATCATATATTGTTTTGGGGGGGACTTTGTGTGAGAGGCCAAGTATTGCAAGTTTTAATTTTATTGGCAATCTCACAGAAATTACAGATACCCTTACTTGGGAAAAATACTGAGTATTGGCCCAGACAATCAGCCAGGGACGATAATCAGTCTACGCCTAGTTGCGACATCACAACTTATCAAGTCCTGATGGCTCAGTCTTGGGTGTTTTCATGCGTTCACAGTATTGTGCAGTATTGAATAGCCCCTACACCTGCTTCATAACCAAAAAAAGACAGGAAATCACTTTCTACAATAAGTGACCTTTTAAGGTTTCCTGTTGACATTCTGACCTATGGTTGCACTGTGGAGCTGGTTTTGTATGAGCAGGTCCCTGTTTCGTTTGTCTCATGCATGCACGCACGAGGACGTACACATGATACCCAGTCAATAGACTGCTAGCAGGCAAACATTGATGTAAAATGTGCTGGATTTAAAATCCTTTTTAAGAAAAACAGCCATGTAAATGTTTTATTAGAAAGAAACACACATATAAAAGTTCAAGGATGCACACAGGGTCTTGGTTCATAATAATGAGTGTAAACATAACAAAAAGAATATATTCAATAAAGTCATTACCTGTTGCCTGTAAAGGGTCAACTTGTCATCCATGGGGTCATTTCTCATCATCCTCTTGTCAACGAGCTGGTTCATCTGGGACATAACTTCTTTTATCTGTGAATGTGACAGTTACAGAACACATCAAAACTTAGCAGTATAAGGAGGTAAACAGACTTAACTCCACATCCTGATCCCAACCTTGCCCTGCAGCTCCTGGATATCAGCCTGGCCCATGGCAGGCTCTGACGCTATCTTCTGCAGGTTCTGCACTGTGCGCCTCATACTCTCCAGCTCTTTGGGGAGTTTCTCAGAGACCATGTAGGAGTTGATCTTGATCTCCTCTTCAAGCCTCTTCATTAAGCCTGAAAGAGACAGAGCTTTTAATTAAGCATTTTGAGCCTGAAACCCGCTCAGGGCAGCTCTGAAAATACTGAAAACTCACTAAGCTTATGAAAAACAAACCACTAATATCTTGTGTAAACTGCACTGGTATTGAAAGCATCTTTGAAAATGGTATTGTTGAAAGACAGTTATTTAACAACAGCACCCAAAATAACTTTTTCAGACACACAAAGTAATTGTGATAAGTGATTTTAATTGCTCCATCCTTGTCTGCATTACTAGGCCATTTTAGAAGCTGTGAATGTGTAAATCTCTCCTCTGGCTGAGAAGCACAATACCAGATGAGAACAAAAGGAGACAATTTCAACATCAGATAAGCTCCATTATAGCACTTCAAAGATCAGTACAATTAGTGGGTCTCAATAGATGAAAGCCTATAAGCTGAGAGAGCCCCCTAACGCTCTTCTGTGTCCTTGAACTACCCATCCAGCTGTGCCCTGCGGAGGCAACAGCAGGAAACGGGTACTCACTCTCTGGATTGGCATCTGCTGCTGCCAGTCGCAAATCCTTCAACTGCTGCTGCGATCTCTGCAGTCTCTGCTCTGCCTGGAACAGCTGAACACACGGAAATGATTACTGATACAGGTGATGTGGGAGCATCACCATTCAGTACCCCACTGATAATGAGTTTGATCAACATTCGGGCTGCAGCTAACGACTACTTTTATTAGGGGTTAATCTGCTGATTATTTTCTTGATAAACACATTAATTGTATTGTCAATAAAATGTCTGAAAATAGTGAACAAACAAACAGATCATGTTTTCCCAGTTTTCAAGATTACATTTTCCAATTTTTTGTTTTGTCCCAAAGGTATTCAATTTCAGAAGTTGGAAGCAGTGGGTTTTTCTGTGCTATTTTAGCTTAAAACAGGTTTTTCAGTAATTACCGGCATTTGTTGCAGAGTCATTGTCTTTCAGCCCTATTCAACATGTCTCAGCAAAGTATTTGAAAGCTGTCTGTTCACACAAGCTAGTTCTTTCCATGAAACATTACAATCTCTTTAAAAAACCTGTCACCGAAAAGGTTTAAAAATTTTAATAATATTGCAACAAAAGCTTTGAATTTGCAGAGGGTTAGAATTTATTTCTGTAATAATTAAACATCTTAGTTGTTGATGACTATATCTAACAAGGCTTTGTTTCCAGCATCGATTAAGCAGCCAATTATCTCAACAATGACTAAGGATTAATCAATTAATCATTAATTACTAATTAAATATTAAGGCCCTCTCGAGCCATTGTTAAGTTTGTCTGTTCCGGGCTACTGTAGAAACTAGCTGTGCAACACTGTGGACTCCACAAAATAGGACCTGCTGCCCCTGGAGACTAAAAGCCTGTTCTAATCTTAGGTAGCAAAAACACAATAATTCTTAGTTTCAGATGATTATACACTCATGAAAACATAATTATGAATGTTATTTCTGCCAATGCAACCCCACTAGATCATGCGCACTGCACCTTTATGAGTGGAAAGATGCCTGTTGCCACTTCAGGAGACAGAGCTGATATCCTCAAACAAGAAATTGTTTGATATTTGTTTCCCTACTTGTACTTTAAGTCTGTTTTGTGTCAAATAATATATTAATAGTTTCAGCCCTATATCAAATAAGAAACACGAAATGAAAGATCTTACAGTGTGAGGTGCTGAAATTGGATCTTGGCATAATGTTAAGGCTATAAATTGAAGAAAATTGACGAAAACTGCTTGAAAACTATGTGTTCCTTTTTTCTTTTCAGTCCTCCAAAGCACAGCAGATAGCATAATGTTAAACAAGTCTATGACGTCTGAGAGAATTACACCAAGGTGAGCAGATGTTATCATGGTTGTAAAGCATTTACCTGATTCTTCTGTTCTTGCTTCTGTTGAGTGAGTGACTCCTCTCTCTCCTTCTCCACTCGCAGCTGTCTGGCCTGTTCCAGCATCCGTTGATGGCTGGACACTGTCTCCACCTAGTGGAACCACAAAATAACATGACAGTAATGTCTGATTACAGGCTTCCACATATATAACCATGCACTTTTAACAGAGTCGGGTTTCACCTTTTGGCACAGCCTTCAAGTAAGGCCCATTAAATCAACACCTCATTCCCTGCCTTGTTAAGAAGGCAGGCTTGTCACCTGTCACAGAAGCTTAACATATATTTATCAGAGGTCATGTTTTCATTCCTCAGTGAATCCTAAAGATGCCCAGGCATTAGAAGAGCAAAGGGGCCTCTAGGAGAAGTCTGCCTTACCCTCTTCTTGAGCCTCTCCACACGTTTGATTAGCTGGTCTTTCTCCTCCTCCATCGCACCAATATCCTGTTGTTAAAGAAAACAGAGATGACTTTGATACACATTATACAGATGGTAAATTATTATATTACTCACACTATGGCTGGGCAACATGGCCTTAAAATAATATTGCAATAGTTTTAGCCTATATCTGACACAAAATATGTGTCTCCTTAAAAGCACCTCACCTTTAGGCACTGGTACTCAACAACATGGTAAATCTTGTTTATCTTTTCTAAATAATCATCATTAATGTGGATAATGGCAAGTAGGACAGTCTGATAAAAAAAGAAAGGATCCAGAAAACTCAGATGATATTGTCCCATATCACAATAACACCATATATTGCCAAACCTTAATTCATATAGGTAAATGTGCTACTATGCAGTTTCAGGGAATAAATTTTATTAAGAAGGGAAAGATCTGAATTTTTATTCCTACACAAAATTAAAAAAAAACAAACTTGTTTGGTTTGCTTGACTGAATAAACAAACCGACTTTAAAAGGACAACACAATTTATGAGGACCGTATTTTCCTCTGAGATCAACTTGTATATTCGCTAATGGGATTTTTTTTTAAAACGTTTGTATTATTACCTCATTATTATTGCTTTTATTAAAAAATGTGAGTTTCAATTTCTTGTCCAAAACTACACAGTTCTTCTTCAATACTATAAAATAATAATAATAATAATAATAATAATACGGGTCCATATGTTGCAGTTTATTACTGAGCAGAGCATAACATCAATAACTGTAAAGCGTCATCGAGTGTGTTTTACCCTTCTGATTTCTGCTGTGGAGAAGCCTGAAGTCCTCAGCAGCTCACACTCCTTGTGATAGATCTTAAAACTTGCCACCAGCTCTTCATACTGTGAACATACAAAAGTAATACATAGCATCATTTGCATTTAGGTTATTCGCAATTTCAAAAACTAGAAGATGAAACGTGTGCATTTAATATATTGACAACCTGGTGGTAGGTGTCAGTGATAACATCGTCCTGCAAAAACTCTGCCGGCACCTCCAGTTTGACTAGAAAGCGAGCCAGATAAGCCCTTTTCTTCAGTTCAGGGACCCTCTGCAGCAGCCAGTAGAGGATAGGGTGGACCACAGGCTTGCTGCCAATCACCAAGCCTTGTCTAAAGCTGCTCCTGCATGAGAGAAGGATCATGTATACATTCCTTGGACTGGACATAAAGACAAAAAACTACATCACTACATGAGGTGTGGGTATTTCATTCTTACTAACGTTAACGTTACTTACACATCAGATTGGTTTCCAGGAGGTTTGTATTTCAGCATCCCCAGCAGAGCACACATTCTCTTCACAGTTTGTTCAGGCATTTCCTCACGGATATCTATAGCTTGCTGAAGACAAGAGTAGCAGTAAATAACGAGTTAATAGCGGTATATGTCTTAGATTAACTGAAGAACTATACTAGTTAGCTCAAGTCTGCACAAAGCTAGTGTCCCACCTTTGGGTCTATTTCAGCCAGTACATCATTTAAAATCTGCAGCAGTTGCATCGGTTCAAGGGAGTCAAACGTGATGAGGTTGAAATTTTTCTTAAATGGGTCCTTGTTGAGTTGTTCGACGATGAATTTTAGCTGTTCGCTCATCTTGACCAATACGAAGCTTGCTTGCTGTCAGTGAGTCCCCTTCTTCGTAGCTAGCTAACGGTTAGCTAACTAACTTAGCTCTCCGTCGTCGGCTATCAAACAATCCAGCATACACAGAAACCTTCTATTGAGTCTACCCGACTCACTGCTGACGGTTGCAAACAGTTATTTACCAAATAAACAGATAAGTTGAACAGTTTTGTCAGACCGTGATATAAGCTACTAGCTCCTAGTTAGCGATCAGAGAGGCTGCAGCTGTCGTCAACAGTACCATGGAAACCACGGTGGCGTCGCGAGCTGGTTGCTAACAGGAAGTTCTTCTTCTTCTACTTCTTCTTCACATGTGATGTTTGTAAAGTTAGTAAATGTAAAACACTATATATAATAAAATAAATATGTTGTTACGACGTTTCGGTAAATATGATGTAGAACTGAACAAACAGAAATGTATGTAATCATTGCAGGACGAACAAAATCTATATAATTGTACGCATACATGTATTTTTTTTTTTTTTACATTCCCAAGTCAAATAAATCAATCAGTGAGAAATTGGAGGAATGTCACAAGGCTTGTGACATGGTTGTTTTTTTTTTGTAGAATGTGACGTGAAGTGCATGAAGCCCTAAGTGGCGGCATTGCAAGACGAAGAAGAAGAAGAAGAAGAAGACGTCTGAACTTTTGAACCGTCAGATGGCGACATTTTCACACGGTACGGCTTCAGGTTGCAACACAATGAACTTTGGTAGGATTAACTATCCAGAGTGCTCAGAAAATAACTGAAAAGACAAGAAAAGTGTGCTGTGTGAGGACGAGGCATAGTTAGGAATAAGGCTGGACACAAGCTAGCTGGTGTCGCTTATAAAACAATATAAATTAAGGATGAGTTTGGGCAACTAGCTAAATGATTGTTGTTTTTAACGCCGGGACCTCGTTTTCCTTCTTCCACCTGAACGGAAACAGCTAAAAGACAACAGCTTCCCGAAAAAGAGACGTTTTATGTCGTTTTATGCCGTTAGTCTCAGTTTATCTCCACTAACAGAGCCTCATGGTGTCTTTTAAGCTTAATTTCTGCGGAACATATGGTCTGGTATATTTCCATTTTGCCGTAATCAGCTTTACCTGGAATCTCTGTTTTTGGATCAGAAAAAACAGCCTTTTTTGATAAATTACTGTTGCTGTTTTTTGTTTTTTTTTATCTGTTTCGGAGTGTAAGCCTAAATCACATCCACGTAGCCCCTCCTCTTTCTGCTGACACTGCTGACGGAGAGCCAAAACACCAGAGAGCAGCGAGTCAGTCTGACAGCACACACAGAGGGAGACAGAGGATCTCCAGAGAAAACACGAGCACAAGAGCGAGAACCAGGATAAACTATAATTTCTTGGACCATATGAAGAGATTGGACCAGGGATCTTGCCTAAGTAGGATTTGCGTCTTGTGTGTGTGAGTAAAGACTTCAGACTACCAGGTTTTCTTACCCTGTAAAGTGGATCCTTCCTGTACTCTGAGGAACACTTTTCCTTTCTGTACTTAAGCGCTATGGGGGCTTTCAGTTGTAAACACCTAATTCCAGTTGATGCTTTAGACATGTATGTATGTATTGTTAGTTGATTGAGTAGTTTATGTCAGAGTAGTAACAATGGTTGAACCTGTGGGCTTTGTGGAGGCATGGAGAGCCCAGTTCCCAGAGTCTGACCCTCCTCCCATGGACCTGAACTCAATGGGGGATATTGAACAAGAGCTGGACAAATGCAAGGCATCTATCAGGCACTTGGAGAAGGAAGTGAACAAGGAGCGCTTTCGGATGATCTACCTGCAGACTCTGCTTGCAAAAGAGAGGAAGTCTTATGATGGGCAGCGATGGGGATTCAAAAGGATGCCCCAGATGAGTGACGGGGACAGCCAGAGTTCCCACACAGATGAGACATCAGTCGAGGAGCAGCAGCTGAGAGGGCCTGTCAAGACAGCCAGATGTCAACCACCACATCCTGAGGGAGAGGTGGATGGTGCATCCCCGGCCAAACAGAAGGGTGGGGTGTCACCCGTCCGCCAGGAGTCCGAGATTCCTGACTTCCCACTGGGAATGGGCTCGGTGGCAGCTTTGAGATCCAACTTTGAGCGCATCAGGAGAGCCAACTCTCACACAGGTGGAGATGGCAGAGGTTTATCCGTGATGGGCGGCCAGGAGAAACCATTCTATGTGAACGTGGAGTACCATCACGAGCGAGGGCTGGTCAAAGTGAATGACAGGGAGGTCTCAGACAAGATCAGCACCCTCGGCTGTCAGGCCATGCAGATGGAGCGCAAGAGGTCCCTGCACTCCCTCCCAGGGAACCTGTCAGCCGCCACAGGGGACATCAACAAGGCTGTTCAGAGAGGCCGATCCACTGAGGGGAGCTGCCGCTACAACGGGTCATATGATGACGCTGAGGCCAACCCACACTTCCTGAAAGACGGTGTGATCCGTTCTAGTGGGGGAAAGTCTGAGCGGCAGCCAGCAGAGTGCCAGCCTTACACCAGTGTGTATGTTGGGGGGATGATGGCTGAAGGAGACACTCGAGTTATCAACATTAGGGACCACAGCATAGAGGAGGATGCGCACCTCACCTGGCCAAGACGCTCCTACTCTCCTGGCAGCTTTGATGATGTAGGAGGAGGCTACACACCAGACTGCAGCTCCAATGAGAACTTAACATCCAGCGAGGAGGACTTCTCCTCAGGCCAGTCGAGCCATGTGTCCCCCAGCCCCACCGCCTATCAGATGTACAGGGAGAAAAGCCGCTCACCCTCCCAGCACTCCTTTGACAGCAGCAGTCCACCCACACCCCTGTCTCAGAAACGTCTGAAGCAGCAGGTGATGGTGTCTGAGGCCTCCATCATTGGGGTCCGTATAACGGGCCAGATCTGGCCCAGTGATGGGGACTCCACCACATCCAGCAGGACCTCTCATGACAACAGTCTTCAAGGAGATCTGGGTAGGTCCTCGATACACAATGCACAACACAGATGTTCCTTGAACATTTTTTTTTTTTTAGAATTAAAGACAGAAAATGATTCTAGTGCATAGAGACGATAAAGTACTAAAAAGCACATTAACGGCCCTCTCTAATCACTGTCTGAAAGATGTTTGCTCCCTAGCTGGACTTCATCCAGAATAAGTCACCAATGAGTAAAATGCACTTGCAATATTTTTAATGAAGTCCTCATACACTAAATCCATCTTAAAATGTTTTCTGGAGCCAGGATTATGGAGCACTTTATTATTTTAACACATTTCTTGTTGTGTTTTTTTGGGCTACAGCTGGTGGAGCTGAGCTGTTATGATTGAATTGGCCTACAAAAAAAGAGGCCAGGTTTGATAGAATTCATCTTCTCGTCTCGTTAATGAGAAATTTATTTTATCTCCTCGCCTTTGTTCATATTGAGTTTGTCAGGAATGTTGACCCATTCCAGTTGACACGATTAAGCTCTTAACAAAGAAGACTTAACAGGTTTTCACCAGGTTGGAACCTGTAAAAAGTCATGGAGATGGACTTTACATACATTGATTCTTAACAATAACCCAGTGGTATTGCAGCTCATTCAGGACTGTTTTCTTTACCCTTTGTAAGCAGGCCTGCCCTCTCTTTTTACCCCCTTCTGCTATTCGCCCGCTGAGTGCTGCAGCACTCTCACAGAGATGCTCTGACTGAGACAGTGGCTGCCCCCAGGCTTCCCAGTCGCTTGCTCGGCCCTGTCCACCCGGAGTGTTTTCGTGTCACCACACATCAGTGTTGTTGTCCTTGGTGCAGAGTAATTAACTTAAAGGGGTTTGTCTAGCGTGATAAATTTAGGGAGGCTCTTTGTTACGGGATGCGGGTAGGAAAAAGCCCTGACAACTCACTCAGAAAAAGAGGATCGAGGAGCTTAAAGTGTGTCATGTGGCTTCCAATCAAAGCGCCTGCCATCAGTGTTTCCTGTTGTTATGTGTGAACACAATAGGAGAATCACTCATTGAGCACGAGTATTGACATGTTAACAATATAACAATGTTAAGTGGGATAAGGAGAGTGGTCTGGGCAATTTAGTAATGCCAAGGACAGAAGGAGAGGCGGGAGGGAGTGTTCCTCTATGAGAACGTTTGTCAAACGTGAATGACACACGAGGACACACATTGTTACTCGTGTGGCCAAAGAGGGATTGGGATACAGAGCAAGTATTAGGATTGGAGCTGGAAAATTGTCTGCCTCTGCCCCCTCAAAAAAAGTGTTATCCAGCATGGGTCAGATTAAGCAGATGTGCAGAATAGTGTGTTGTTATATAAGGTGATCTAGTCCAAAGCTCTTTGACACAAAGCATGTGACGAACAAGCAGATAGACTGTGATATAATCAGCATGAAGTGTAAGCTAGCATGCTGCTTGAATGACTGAAATGTCCAAATCCATTCGACCAGGGTCTTTCCACTGTGCCATTTGTTGCGCAGCACTGTAAGCATACTGTAAGGATGTGTTTTTTTCACTGTCATGACTCCTTTTATTTAACATTAGGGTCTTGCAATCATGACAGAGGGTTTATTGCTTGAATAACACAAAAAGAAAAAACTGTTAAATCGGGCAACCTGCATAGACGCATTTTTTTTTTTTTAAAAAAGGTCAAAATTGACACTGCAGAGGCCGAGATATCCTGATTTAGTCCCAAAAACTCGAGAGCCTACATTTCCCACAGTGCAACCCATACCTATCCTCTTCGCCTAGTGAAGGCTTACATCTCTCAAGCTTCATGCCCCTGGTTTGTAACCCAAGCTGAAGATTTGATGAACGTGTAGTCTCCGAGCCCAAGCCGATTACCCTGATGACATCACTATGACATCACCAGGGAGGATTTTTCTCACACTCGACAAAGCTCCTCAAGAGAAGACATTATACATCTTGCATAGAAAAAGTTCACTTAAGGTCCACTTACTAGGTTATTCCAAAGCTTTCAACTCCATCTGTAGAAAAGTCTCAGTTGTTTGAATCTAAAAGGAGGATTATAAATGTGGTTTTATTATTAATTTAAGGCCCTGATGAAGACTCTTTGAGACAAAACATGTGGGGGCACATCCAAGTAATAAAAGGATGGCTCTCGGATTCTAAACTACAACAACCTGTGACTTTTCTGACTAAGAAAATGATCTTTTAACTTGACAAACATCATATGTGTAGATCATGGCACAATTCAAGGGGTTAAAAAAATATTTCTCTCTCCTCATTCACTGCCATACATATTTTTTCTTTTTATACGGTCCCATGAGGGAAAGTGACAGAGACGTGTCTTCGATTCTTTATGACTCAATTTTTACTCCCGAACCAGTGCAGCAGTATGTACCTGTATGTTTTACTAATGGTCAGGAATAAACTTTCACTGTCATCTCATGAGCTGCTTTCACAGGTCAAGTAGTTCATTCCATGACCAACAAACTGACCTTTCAAGTGTGAAATCAGTGGAGTTCCCCCTTTTTTTTAATGTACCCTGTCCTGACACCTTCTGTTTAAAGTCACCATGCTTCCGGGCACTGAGGTGTAGCTTTTGTCCAGAGGAGACTTGTTGCTGACATAATGGCACAGCTGTCTCATGTGGGCCTTGCTTTGTGGATTAGCAGGAGTCTGGATTTATTTTCTGATGTTGTAATAACATTACTGTGCACGTTGCAGGATTAGGCGTCGGGCAGGGAGCCGGCTGGAGGCAAGTTTTTGCAATAAACTGCTTTGTTGTGGTTAGTGACTTTGAGGGAGCAGTTGGAAAGTTTTTTTTTGTTGTTGTATTTATCATAAAGCACTGCAGCGTTCACTCAGATCTATTAAATTGGCCTAGTAAAGCTAACTGAATCTCAGTGTTGTAAAGACGCTTTGTGCCTCAGTTAGCTGAACATTGTGTGGCTGTTCAGCTGCTTCAAAAACGGTACAGTATAAGACATATGTCAGTTGTTATACCTAAATTAGGCTTTCTGCACTGTTAGATTTGGTGTATATGTTTCAGTGCTGTCATGGAATATGTGAACGCTGCAGCAGACATAGAATTGACGTGGTCCCGGCTGCTGCTGGGTGAGTGTTTTAGTGTCTGGCATGGTGGCAGTCTGTCTCAGCCTGGGAAAAATGACTGACTGACCATAAGAAACACCTTCTAACTGACACAAACAAACCTGCCCTTGTCCTGTCGCTGCCCAGCTGTGTCGGCGTGTGAAATCTCAGTGAAATGGCCAGTCTAAAATCAACACATCTCAAGGGACTTTTTTTCTATGAATAGAAGAATACGTGTTGTCTCCTGGTTTCTGGTTATCTAGGCCATTTGTCAAGCCGAGCTGTGAAGAGCTGCTGATTAGCTGTGGGCCTTTAAGGAGGCCAACTCTCTGATGGGTCTATTTTGCCATAATTAATTATCATCACGACACTGACATTCCTGTGGCCACAGCTTTATGCTGTGGTTGAGGAGGGGTCTGAGTGTGTTGACTGTCTCATGGTTAATGTGTTACAGTGAGAGGGTTTACAGAAGAGGTCAGCCGAAAGGGAAATAATAAATCTCACATTAGTTGAATCATAATCCCTCTGAAAAAGTCAGGAGGTTGTCTTCTAGGATGCATCCAGACTCAGTCAGCCTGACATGGTTTGTGAAGGTAGACAGGTCTGTCTGGGATGGCTGTGACATTAATAGGAAGTGTCTGAACGGTGATGATGAAGTCTGTCTGAATGTCTTGGTCTCAGCACAGAGGTTGGTGCTACTTGCTGCCTCAGCAGGAGTCACACCGGTGCAGGTCCTCACTCCCTGCTTGATTGCAGACTCATGAATATTTGAGGTCCCTTAAGGAAGCCCAGACAGAACTATCATTGTACCTGGATATCAACATGTGAGGTTTAGTGGTCAAGGAAGCTAAAGAATTCAGCCTCACCCTTTCCTCGAGTTAATGTAGGCCTACAGGAGGAAGTGCTGGCAGCCCTCGACGGCAGCCAACTTTGCCTCCGTGTGTGTGTATATGTGTGTGTGTATGTGTGTGTAAGTAAGACACCTGTTCTTCTGTGCAGTGTACTTGGTAAAGTGGTCAAAAGCTGGCAGCCCATCAGTACGCCAGGCCAGGCATCGCCAGCTGCTCTCCCAGTTAAAGTCATGAATAGCCTTTTTGTTCCTCCCTATCAGAAAACAGAACAAAAACACTTCTCAAGAAAGTATGCAGGACTGGTCACACTAGATTGTCCTATTGGCTGCTGTACATGCTAACATACACATACACATTTCCACAGATAAACTTTAACAGAAAAAAAAAATCTTTGGCATGTTTATGAGCCTGCGGGCCTCCCCCGGCTCAGTGATCCACCCTCGTGCTTGGCCTCAGCCCTCCGGTCCTGCAGGCTCAGCTCCCTCCATGGTCCCACTCAAAGGGCCCTCTGTGCTGCTGGCTGGCAGGCCAAGTGTTTATGGAATGTCTCAGCTGCTTGTGGGGTGTGGGGGGAAACGTCTAATGAAATGTTAAGTGTTGTATGAGTTCACCTCTCTCACTACAGCCTGACCCATGGAGCTTGTTGTGTCACTGGCCAGAGTTTGTTTTAGACAAAATGTCCTCTCACAAAGTGCACTGGGGAAGTGCAGGTGAATGAAGACAGAAAAAGCTTTAACAACAAGTGAATCTGAACACTAAATGCCCACAACTGTGCATTCAGGCATTTGAAGGGACAAGGATTTGTTACTGCACTTCCATAAAGTTAGGGAACTTGAGCGGGACAGATTAAATAAAGGAATAAAAAAAAACTGAAGCAGGAGAGACTGAGACTTTATGAGTCAAGCCCTGTATTTCCCATAATGCACCTCAAGATTGTTCTCAATTACACACTGTCTCCCTGGTAAATTTCACGTCCACAGTTTGTAACGCATGCTGTCTTGTATGAACTTGTCGTCTCAAAACCCAGGTTGATTACTTTGATGACATCACTACGACATCATCAGGGTTTTTTTTTTTTCTCAGACGAAGCTCCTCCAGAGCCACAACAGACATTATGCAGCTTTGCAGCTACTTTAATACGAGTCCATGCCCCCCCCCCCCACTTTGTAATATAGAGAGCCAAAGTCACGCTCCTTCCGTTTTTCCCAATGGGACCTTATTCCAGAAAAAACTTTGTTTGGTAGTGAATGAAGAGAGAAGAATAATAATTTGATCCTGCTTGAATTGTGTCATGAATCACACATGTCAAATATCATATAGTCTTTTGTTAAACTGCTCAGTGAACTACATCGTCTCGCTCAATACACATCACCAACACCAGCGTGGCCGCCAACTTGGCACAGAAAAGGTCCTCAAAAAGATGAAAATCACAAATAATCTGACCATACTGACAAGGAGAGTTCATCAGTTTTGTGATCTTATATACAGGAGCAGCTCTACAATGTTGAAGTTACAGATTTGGTGACTGTTCAACGAGACAATGTCACTAATGTGACTGTTGGCTGTGTAGTCTTTATAATTACATATTTTCACAGTCTAATACTTAATTAGTTTTATGACAAACTGCAACTCTCTTGACTTGGAGTATCATCTTTTAAATTGACATTATAATATATATATGACAACATTATATGTGTGATTAATGGCACAATTCAAACTGTATCAAAAAAATATTTCTCTCTCTCCATTCACTATGAATACTATTTTCCAGAATAAGGTCCCATGTTGGTCCAATGGAAAGGGTGTGACATCCGCACTCTGTATGGCTTCTGTTTTAAATCCATCATGTCCAAGCCCAGGTAACCCCAATAACATCATCAGGGTTTTTTTTTTCCCCAAAGCTGTAGAAGACATTATACAACTCTTTTTAAAGCTGCAAAAGTTTTGTTAGTTAGTGAAATGAAGCCAAAGGTTTCCAAATCTAGTGTTGTAAAACCTGTGTTGCCAGGCAGATTATGACTGAGCCAATCATATTAAGGCACATCAGGTGAGGTGTGTTCACTAATATTTAATTCTGTTCAGACATGCAAATGAATATTTGATCACACCTGGAGGTCAGTGTGATTTTTCATGTGGCTCATTTAAGTTTCTTAGCATTGTCAGCAGGTATGTTTGTGTTTACTGTAAAACACATACACAAGGCTGTGAGGCTAAGGACTGGCCACGCTCCAGTTTAAAATAATTAAATTTTTCCCCAAGTGAGATCAGAATAATTGTCCATTAACATAAACAAATAGTACTAAATAGTGACTGTTATAATAAAGCTTATTGTAGTGTGTGTAGTCGATGCTTTCATGTGCCGCTTGTCTATGTTTATTTTCACAGGCTGGAACAATTATTGGGCTTTGATTCTCTCTCTTATGCAGCACATTACAAGCAGTAGCCTGACCACACTGAGCTATTTCAACACACGCTGATTAGTAGGTGTGCTGGGCTGGGCGGCCCAGTTTTGACCTACGCTGCTCAATGACTGGCACTAATTTTAGGCTGCCCTACAACACATCAGAAGTGAGTGCTGGTGGGCCTCACTGCCTCCATCAATCCTGTGGTTTAAAGGGCCTCCCAGTCCAGCAGACACTGCAGATGGTCCAGGACATGATGATGACGTTTTTTGCCAAAAAACACAGCTGATGTCTACATTTGCAATTACCGATGCCCCAGAGTGGCCCTATATACCGTTAAAGGGGCCAATTTTACATGTCTAAGTCAATTTACCACTGAAAGGGTGTACTACACAGCCTGTGATAACATTTGTTTAATGACTTAAGCGAGTAATCCTGGATGGTTTGGCTCCAGGGATGCTTATGTCAGTCTGATGGCTGGTCAGATTGTCCAGACACTTGACTGTATACAAAGATGGATGGCACGTCTCCATTCCTCCCATTGTACAAAATAAAGCCAAAATATCTTGGCTACTGTACTGCACTGCCATCATACACTAGTGACATAATTTGGGGGCCAGGGTTTACTTTGTAGACATCAGATGGTGAATCATCAGTGTAAAGGTCTGATTGATACACCCACTCAGGTCTCACTATTTAACAGCAAACCTATCAGAAAAATTAACACTAGGTTTAGGGAACATACATCAGATTACTTGATAAGAACAACCAAAAATGACAGAAACCATTTTTAGGATTTGGCGAATGTCTCACTTTCATGCAGCACCATCATCATCATGTCAACAATTTTATTTATCAAACACTTTAATTTATGACCAGCATTTAACCAACTGCACTCAAGCGCCATTATGGCTTAGTCTTCTTAGCAAAAAGCCTGCAGTGCAAACAGGGGTATAACATTTTAGATGGCCATTCATTAGTCAGGGAAGTACCAAGGACCTGAAAGCTGCTATGAAAGCTGCTCACTGGCACTTTGCAGCAAAAAAGGTTCTCTGTTATGAAATGTGGTGATAACAAGACTTGAGTGCTTTGTAGATCAGTGACTGACAGAGAGACCCTCGTCAATCAGACTCTTTGTAGTTTGTAGACCTAAATGTCACCAAAGAGTAATTGTCAAGTGTATCATGTAAGTGTATTAGATGTATGTCAAGATTTTTCTACTTGCCATGAGGTGAGGAAATTTACAAAGGCCACGGTCGAGGTCATCACGTCCAGTGTCTGAAAAGCTGTCACCTTTTGTCAACCTGTTCCCCTCTATTTGCTCCCCCTGCCACCGCTGTTTCCCCAGTGACCGCACAGTCCGGAGGAGAATCCATTTGCTGGAGCCATAAAGTGGTGTTAAGCTTTTAACAACATCTCACACTGACATCTTCTGCTGCTTTTTTCCCCCCAAAGGTGCAACTTTTTTCTGCAGATCTATACAACCATTAGAGAGGGGACGGAGAGGCTGTCCTTCATTGTACCTTTTTTTTTCTCTGTGCTAAATTATTGATACTTAAATCTCATTTCCAGCTCGTTTGTGAGCCTGTGATCTGAATTCCATCAGCTGACTGATCTTTGTGTGGCCGGTCAATATGATCGCAGTGGGGAGCAATAAGTGGGCTCAAATTCCCTCTCTTTGGCAGAATACAAGCAGGAGTCCATCCCCCTTGAGCTATTTAAACACACTGATCGGTGATGTGTCAATGTGCTGAGCTGGACAGCACTGTGCCTTTTCCCACTGGTGAAATGGGGAATTATGGATGATACTATTCTAGTTCCAGCTCTCGCTGGGATGAATCAATCAATCACCTCTTTGCTCTGATTCACATTTTTGGAAACTGCTGTCTGAGCTCTTCCCATCAATTGAATAGAAGTGATATTTTAGTTTGACCCAAAGCCTGTTTTATCTGATTGTGATGCCACACTTTCGGGTTGTTTCCAGAACCAAGCTCATTCCTCACTGTATTTAAATGTCCTGCTGCGAAGTGAAACCGTCATGCTTTCATGTCCATGCCACGTGATGAAGGCAGCATCATTTGGAAACCATACAGTGTTAGCATAAACACAGAAAAATATTCCTAACTGCATCCCAAGGGAAAGCGCCTTCTTCTGCTGGTACTGCATGTTGTTTAGAGAAATAAAGCCACATGATTATTTCTGTGATAGTGAATCTCTGATGCTGAGCCACTGCCTCAGCTGCACATCTGTCACTCCCCCCCTGCCTGTTTATCGTAGTTCATCTCTATGGATTAGGATTAGGGCTTTGAATGTGTCTTTGCTTTGTCATCAATAGGACGTCCAACATGTGCCCTGTAATATACTACTGTGACTGTCTTCTGAGCATAGCTCTTGTTTGCATGCTGGAGGAAGGAAAAGTGTTTCATGATGACTGATTATTCTCCAGAAGGGAACTGGAGAGCTCAGAGCCAGTTGTTTGGCTGAGTCCTTATATATCCTTGAGTTCTATTTTTAGTCGCGGTGTTCAGTGTGGTCGTGTGGGAAAGTAAAGGCACCGTTTTTTTGTGTATTAAAAGGTGATTTCAACAGAATTCATGCTTTTCTGATGCTTTGCATTAATCTGACATCTAAAAGACAGTGGCTCATGGGAATGCAGTCAAATGCAATTCTTGAAAAACACTGAATTAAAGAGTTCGGAGGCTGTCCAAAACAAAATCAGCTTCTCTCTGATCCACGGCTCCACACAGCTCATAAACGCAGCTGTTGGGCTCAGCGATCTTATGTAATGTCATTAGAATGTATTTATTACAGCTCTATTGCACAGTTGAGCTGCGGCAAGCTGGGCATGGGACAGGGAGGACGTGCTGTAGAGCTGCCAGGACTGCTTTGCCATCCTCCATCCTAATGTGTGATATTTTGTAATACAGTTTCAGTTACTGCAGACTGGAAACAAGAAAATAACATTGCTTCTGCACTGCCATTTCAAGGTGCGGCTTCAAGGATTAAAGGATAAGTTCACCCAGAAATGAAAATCCAGTCATTGTCCTCTCAGGCTCATGCTGATGGACAGTCGGCTGAAGTTTGGTAGTCCACAAAACATTTCTGGAGCTTTACGGCAAAACAGCTGCAACAATCTCCTTAACTGAAGAAGACGGAGACTTGTTTTAAAAAGTAAAACAAACACCTGACTTAAAGTTTGACCATTTTAGAAAAAAATTTAGATGAATTAAAGGGACTTTGAATTTTCAGGAAATGTTATTTGATAGTTAAAGGTGCACTGTGTATTTTTGGAAAAAAATGAATAACTCTGATTTTTAAATATTTAAATTTGAGTTTGAATTTATTCTCCAAAACTGCATAGTGCCCCTTTGAATTAATAAATGAGAATATTAGAAACATACGACAACAACATGGTCAGTCAGAATCTTTGAGGTGGGTGATAACTTAATACCTTGATATTTATTAAGGATATTTCTCTGTCAGCTAATAAAATAAACTAATTTAAAAATGTGCTTATTTGGCTCCGATGCAACATCCTCTCAATATTAACAATATCTGATAATCTGATCTGATGGTAACATGTCACAATTAATAACCTATAAACACTGAATAATCTGAATCTGCAAAGTAACTAGTAACTAAAGTTACCCAATCAGTGTAGTGGAGAGGAAGTATAAAGTAGCAGAAAATTAAAATATTCAAGTAAAGTGCCTCAAAATTGAACAGCGCTTAAGCAAATTGAACTTTTGAAGACTGGGTGAGTCTGTGCTACAAAGACCCTGCTGTGTGTAGCTGCACGTGAGGTTTGGCAGTTTGTTTGAGGTTTAGGAGAACAGTCTGTGCTTCACTTTATTTGTTCAGTCCCTTTTTAAACTGTTTCACAATCAAGTCAAACAAAGCATTGTGAAAACAGGTTGCACAGAAGCACGTGTGATGGAGAAAACTCAAGAAGAACTGGGTCTTAAGTGAAATAGACTGGCTTTTTGAGTTACAGTAGTTTGTTGGAAATTGTTCAAATCTGTTTCCATATATGTGCGAATGTATGCTGGCTCTGTAAAGTCTTTAATTGCAAAAGGTATCAGAGCGTTAACTGGAAGGTAAATATGATAGCCGTGACCATAGGTCAGTGAGTGTTGGAAGTGGGAGCTGTTTGTTAAAAGATGACCTTGTGCCTGTTTCCGCTCTGAAGCAGAAGAATTGCTGAATTTTCCGGACAGGCCTGCCTGGACACTTCCTCAGTCACGATCCTTACAAAAACGGTGCTCACTGAGGATCTATTGTGATGTCCACTTTCTCACAATTTTAACCACAGCCCAAATGAGGCCGGTGTATTTAAAACTGCTCCTATTAAAGACACAGTACTCTAAGTATTTATGACCTCAGAACACTTTTAAATCCTCCTCTTTACTTATTCTCGTTTGTGGTGTTTTTCCAAGCTCGGACTGTTTCTCTTTCCCCCTGGATGGAGATAGTTTGTGGCTCTGAGGCTGCTACCCCAGAGAGGATGTGTTATTCATCCAGTGCCGGGGCTGATGTATAATCTCACTGGAACACAGAGTGGCCTTTCACATGGACTTCCCCTGTGCTCTGAGGCTGTTTGGCCTGCAGTCGTCCCTTCCTCGAGCAGTCAATACAGCTCTCTGCCTCTGTGTGTTTGTTTGACTCCTTTGTCATGGCCTCTGTGGATGTCATCCTGTCAGTCGGCCTGTCCTCCAGACCTCTCCTGGGTGACTGGGCTTTATCCTCCCACAGTATCCGGAATCCTCTCTTTCCTGTTTTCAAGCCGTGCTAAACCAGTTTTGTAGCCTCTTGTTAACATACCTCACCCCACATTACTAGACACATCTGCCTTATATTTCATCTCTGCTGTTCGAGGTGGTCATTCTTTATCTGTCAGCCGTCACATCCTTGACGACGATAATGATGATAATGACGATGATGAGTGCTGGTGAGTCAGTGGTGGCTGGCAGTAATTACAGGATACAGAGCTTGTTGATCCTCATCTTCAGGGTGTCCTAAAAAGTCTGAAATCACAGGGATGGCGAGCACAACATATATTTCTGACTTGTCACATTTGTTCCTGGCAGAAACCCAGCATGTTGTAAAGCCTGTGGGTTTCCAGAGTGATACATTTTTTCTGTTCTGCTTTGTGATTTTTGAGCCCTCTTTGATTAGCGGACACACAAAGTAAATTTTATACCAAATTACAGAAGCCTGTCATATTCTCTCTGATCTTGAAAACACTCAGCTGAAGGAGACACACTGTACAACAAGGTTGGCATGAGCAGAGCACGTGTGGTGCCTCTGCAGTTTCCCAGGCTTATCCACTTGCCTGTCCTGGCATGAGCCCTCGGTGGCTGGCACAGGCAGCCTGGTAGATCTGTGTAGGTCACAGGTTTATGAAGGTTAAAAGAGGATTTGATACAAAGACAAATGGCAGTAAACGGCAGCCCGCTGCTTAGTGTTTGTTGTTAACTGACAATACTGGTGTGTCAGATTTTGTTAGACACGTTGGCCTGTGTCCTTTTTCAATCTGGAAAGAGCAGGTTTAGTGTTTGCCCCGACTTGTTTTTAGTTTTTAGTTTTTAGGCTTATTGCTTGGGGGATGGACAAAATAACAACAACTTATATTATAATGCAGTGCAGTCATGGGCATATTAACAAGCTTGGGGCCCTGGGGCAAAATGTTGTGTGTGTGTGTTATACTTAAGTTGAAGCACTGGAGACACGAGACTGTGGCACATTTAGCTAATGTAATAAAACATAAATATGAACTGGATGAATAGATTATAATAAGTGTTAACATCACGTTTTCAGCTCGTGTATGTTTTGTTTGCATATTTGGCAGATAAAGTTGTCGAGGTGATCATGTTACCAAGAACAGTCCAGTATTTACACATTGAGTAGACACTGAACAACATTAGCATTTATTTGTGTTCCAATGTCCACTGTCTCAATCCTGAGGGAAATACTTGGCCCTTTAGCTGACACTAACTTTGTCTGTCTGACATTTGGTGCTGAGCAGGTAGTGCACAGTAGGCTCATGATACATTTTCCACTGAAAACAGCAGCCTGCTGTGGCTGGAAACAGAGAGCCATATAACTGAACCAAAATAGTGCAGTTGCGGGCCACAGAATAGTGCAGCTGTAACTCGAGTAACTGCAAACTGCTGCTAACTTGCTCTTAACTAGTTAGCTCAGGTAACTTGCAGCTAGCAGTCCAGACTAGGAGCTTGGTGCACTGGGGGAGTGCTGATGCTTACACTGCTAGCACAGGAGCTTTAGAGCAGGATGGGCTGGGGCTAGCTGCTTAGCATGCTAACTTCAGTAGATATCTCTGCAACACAACATCTTAACATCAAAACTGTTACCCCCTTCACATTCTGTTGATGTTTTTAGCTCATTTTCGAATGTTTACAACTAAAATTCTTACATATCGCTCCTTTAAGGCCTTTATTATTTATAATTTCAGTTGATGTTGCAGTTATCTGAGCATATTCTAAAAGTAATTCGTATTTGCATATTACTATATTTTCCAACTTCAGGTCTTCCACTTTGCCTATTTGGAAATACAGTAAATTCAATAAACAGCAACAATTGCCATCTCAAAGTTACTGTAAAGTTGCACACGTCTTTGAAACAGGGTCAACAAACTTTATGATCTACAAGATTGTAGTCTGAACAAGAAACTGTATATTAACTCGTTTTTTATCGCATTGGAGATCCTGTTCGTGTCTTTTCTGGTAAATCACCCCTGATAACACTGAAGTGAGCTGTAAAAAGACTGTGGCATCTTAACAACTTTCTGATATCAGTTCCTAAATAGCTTTCTTGGCCCCACCCTCTGGATTGACTTAGTGTGCCAACAGTTTCAGTTTGTCTCATTTCCGTGATGTTTCTCTGTGTTTACAACAAGACTTAACAGTTTAATGACACAACATGTGACTGTTGTCCTTTGTTTCTCACAGAGGCTCCCTACAATGAGACCCCTCCATCATATGGCTATGACCTGGAGCACTCAGAAGATCACCAGCCTCGCCACGACCCTCTTTCCTTCACGGGATCTCCGTCCTCCTCGCCACGACTCCGCTCCAAGAGCCGGAGCAGCCGAGACACCCAGTCCTCTGGTTCCCTGGAGTCCACGCTGTCGGTAATGTTACTGGGTCAACTCCCACCACGTTGTCTCCCAGCTCGCAGTGCTGCTGCTCCACTCTCCACTCTATCTCCTGCCTTTGTTCCCTGGCTACTGCATTGTCCTTCACTGTCCTCTCTCCACACACCATCAAACACTTTTAGCAGCTCTGGCTTCTCATTCTGTGATGAAAAGTAGCTGTTAGAGTGCTTGCCATTGTTTCTTCAACTGCCATGGTGTTTTTCGAAAAACAACAAAGGGATATCATTTGGTAAAGCCTCCAAGTTCAGTCCAGGTCAGATAATTTTTATTGCTTATGTTTTTTATTTGATAAGAAATGGCACCAAACCCACCTCGCATTCCAGTCATGAGGAAGTGTTTCACCAAACTAAACCAACATTTCCTATAACTCTTGTTCCTCCTGTTACAAAGAGGATATTGCTTTTGTTATTTTGCTCCTGTGTGGTGTTGATGCATGTGCATAGAAGTGCCTGAGACACACAGATGCACCAAAATCTATATTTTTGTCAGTTTACCCTGTAGGAAGAGCATGTTTTGGCTCATAGACAAACCTCTAGATCATCCTGCAGACTCTGACAGGAGGTTAGTAATATAATGTGCATAGGCTAGCATTCGTCACAGCATTTGTTTTCATTGTTGTAATGCCAGTCCTAGTGTGAACAGTTGACTAGAAGTTTGCTGGATCCTGATTAAGTAAATCATTCGTAAAGTAAATTATTAGAATCACCCGTAAAGGGTCATTCCAGTAAGTTAGTGTTATGAGACACTTCTTGTCTCATAAATACCCACAACTTTCTGCTTGTAACCCAGACTTTCTGTAATAAACGACATCACTACATGTGTAAAATCAGTGGAGTACCCTTTACTACGGAAGAAGTGCCCCTCAGTCAGTCATTTAATCCCAGCTGGTAGTGCTTTTCATTACGAAGCAGGGCATTGCTGAAAAACACCATACAAACTCAGCATACATACTGTAGACGAACAGATGTCAAAAAGAGACCCAGCTCCCCTCCCCCTCTGCTCTGTTCCCGTCCTATCTGTGGTATTCTTATCCTCTGATGTGCACACTTGGTGATCTTCAAAGCCTAAATCATGGCAGAGGGTAGTGGTGGTGGGCTCACTCAGCATACAGCTTCTCCTTCTTTTTTTTTAAATCACCAATTAATGTAATGGCAGAGCTCAATACAGCTCTTCTCAATGCTCCAGTGAGTTTCATACTGACATGATAGCCCACACCAGGATGACTGATGGCTTTGACCTGTTTGGAATAACAACTCCTGGGCTAGACACATATTTGTCTTCCTTACAATGCCAGGAGTCTCTGGTGCAGGCCTCTAGGAATGTAAAACTCCTACAGAGTTTAAGCAAAACTGGTCAGTCCCTCATCTCACAACAGCTGCAGCCAGAGGTTTGCAGAGGTGTGTTGGGTTGTTTAATAAAGACAGAACCGATTTAAACTTCAAAGATACTGTCATCATCTGCCTTTTGTGTTGGAGAATGCCTTCCCTTCATGTTTGGCAATTAATTTCTCTTCGCACCGTGTTTGAATCAGGTGGAGTTGGATCAGGAGAAGGGGCTGGAGATGAGGAAGTGGGTTCTGTCAGGAATCCTGGCCAGTGAGGAGACCTACCTCAGCCACCTGGAGGCCCTACTGATAGTATGTATGACTTTGGTCAGAGTTGGTCATAGGTCTCTTCCTACAAAAAAAGAAAAGAAAACTGTACTATAATTATTTCTTCTGGCAAATGTTTTCTGTTAAACGTGAATGACTTATTGACTATAGTTTTAAACCGCAGGCCTACATTCACTAACTGTGGCCTACATATTGACTGATTATTTACCCAGCCCATGAAGCCTCTGAGGGCTGCAGCCACAACATCCCAACCAATGCTGACCATCCAGCAGATAGAGACCATCTTCTTCAAAGTGCCAGAGCTTCATGAGATCCACAAGGACTTCTACGACGCTCTGCTGCCTCGAGTCCAGGACTGGGGCCACCAGCAGTGTGTGGGCGACCTCTTCCAGAAACTGGTATGGTGATGATATTTTTGATAGCTTCAGTGGGACAACCAAGGAAACTAAAAATAATTCATGTTCATGTGTGTCAATATAAGTGCAGCAGGTAATCTGTTGATGTTAGAAATCCACTTGTATAGTGTAACATAAAAATAATCAACCATTCCTCAGAAAAATTAACAATCTAATTTGTATTTTTTTTGTATTTATTTTTTTATGGTTGTGATCTTTTAATATTTGATTCTGGAGAGAACATGTCAGGACTACGTTTTAGAGCTTAAGCAACAAAAACCGGTTTTTCAACATCTTATGAAATTGAATGCAGCAGGAACTCTTCAGCCAACAGAGCAAACAAGGAAATCTGAGAACAGTGAAAAACAAAGTATCTGATGGGCTGATATCAATAAAATGTTGCACTTACACAAGTGTAAGTGCAACATTTTAGTACAGTGTGGCGATCCCCCATCTGATGTAAACCCTCCTTTGTATAAATACACAAGCATCAAGTAACATGAAACCTCACAGCATTAAAGTGTATGTTGGTTTTTGATCAAACAGGCCGACTTTGTCAAGTCAGTTACTTTAAGAAACTAATTATAGCACTTCTTAAATGTCAAGCCTTGATCATCAATGATGAGTTTATGAGTTTAAAGAGGGGAGACTTTTAGGGGGAAAAGGTGGGGGTTGCTGGCTGTTAGTAATGTTCAGGGGATCTTGCAGTGCACATGTGAGTAGACTGCCTGGAGTCATCTCCCGGCCAGATAAAAGCCTTGCTTCACCACATTACAGGCAGTAGACGAGAACAAAACTCTCTATAGGAGGCCGCTGAATAAGGGCTACCTCAGTGTTTGCTGAAAAGATGAAAGACCCGTGTCACGTGCAGCAAACACTGACTCGCACTCGACTGCATCAGTTCCTGCAGTAATAATGTTATGCCAGCCCTTGCCTGAGCGCAGCGTACAGTGACACTGCAAAGTACTCAGTGGAATTCACAGAGTACTAAAATGAATCTACTCTCTTTGTGTCTGCAGGCCAGCCAGCTTGGTGTGTACCGAGCATTCGTGGATAACTACAAGGTTGCTGTGGAGACGGCGGACAAGTGCTGCCAGGCAAACGCTCAGTTTGCAGAGATATCTGAGGTATGTAATCACGCTATGCACAGTGGGACAGCGGCAAACAAGTGTTTGATGCTGCACAGCTGCCCTGGACGAGTGATGACAGGGCAGTTTTCAGCAGTCCTCACAGTGTAAACGAGCCATGCAGCTTTTTACAGAGCTGCTGATTGTTTTAATTGCACTGTGGGGCAGTTGTTGGGAATTAATGAGGGTATTTTTTTCTCACCATTCCCTCTGGTGTTATCTTCCCAGAATCTCAAGGTCAAAAGCACAAAGGACTGCAAAGACCAGTCGGCTAAAAATTCACTGGAAAGTGAGTATTGAGTGAAATGAATGGCCCGCCTCCACATAAATCAATATTGCTATAAGTAGTTGAGCTATGACTAGGCCTGTTGAACTGACTCTTCCTCCTCCACAGCTCTCCTCTACAAACCTGTGGACAGAGTGACGCGCAGCACACTTGTTCTGCATGTAAGTCAATCTGCCTGACACAAATCTGGAGCAAAGCAAAGAGAGTTTTGGGGATTTAATTTGTCCACATTTTTTCTATTCCAGGACCTCCTGAAGCACACGCCCTCCAGCCACCCCGACTATCCGCTGTTACAGGATGCCCTGCGCATCTCCCAGAACTTCCTGTCCAGTATTAACGAAGAGATCACCCCGCGTAGACAGTCCATGACAGTTAAGAAGGGAGAGGTCAGTGTGGAAAGCCAAATTATAATATCACCTCAGGTTATAGCGTGGCTAGGTATAAATACACTGAATCTGTTCAGGCGCACTCTAAACAGAGAGTTTGCTTCCCCTCCATACTGCTAGCTGACACATTCCTGTAAGTGAGACAGAGACTTGATTGACACTGGATTTTGGGGAGTTGTTTACCAGAATAAATTCCATCAATTCCTGTTTTATTCAATGTTGTCCAGGTTGTTTTAGTTAATATTCACCAAGGGCCTGAGCAGAGGAGAGAGTCACATTAAAAGTGGGCACGGCTTGTCCCCTTTGTGGAGCACTTGTTCCCTTTTGCCAAGGACAAATTCAGGGGTTTGTTGTATGTTGTGGTGGCACAGCGTCGAGGCCTGGTACCACAATGTCGACTCCCTGTGCCTCTCCAGCTTTTATATGGTTTTATATTTTTCCAGTGTATGAGTCACAAACATCCACCCATTTTTGGTGGTCTGCTAACTCTGCTAATAGGCACAACAATATTTACAGACAGCATTTGTTTTCTGACCTAGTGACTCTGTAAAGCTTTGAGTGTCAGTAGTGCTCACAATTCTGACATAAGTAATGTTTAATGGGTATACATTTTTACTAAGTTTGCCATTTTAGTTTAGGGTGTTTGTATGCAGACATTATAAAAGCACTAACATAAAATATAGCTGAGGATAATGAGAATGTCATAATTTTCGCATGTATTTTTGGTACTGGTTAAATAAATGATTTGACCCGATGATGGCATTACATGAAAAGTAAAGGGATTACCAAAGTTAATACAAATTATCCTGAGGGGGCTGTCTGTACCAGGTATTACAGCAATCCATCTAATAAGAATTATTTTGACATTTTAATCTAGACCAAAGTGGCGGACCCCCACTGCCACCCACATTGCAATCATGCTATCATGGCTGAAACTAAAAAAGGGAATTTGGCAATCCTGAGTTATCGGTTGCTAAAACTCTCCAATTACAGAAAACTTGATTATGTGGACTTGAGGTTTACATTTCACCCCAAAAATGGACATACTGTTGGGCTTCAACAAGTGATTATTTTTATGAGCGTTTAAGCTGACATTTAGCCTATAATTTGCCAATAAATTGTAAAAAATCATTTTCAAAATGTTTTTTTCAACATTCCAAAACCCAAAGACTCTTCATTTACTTACATTTACTAGAAAAAGTAGCAAGTTCCTCATTTTTAAGCGGCTGGAACCAGAAAATGTTTGACATTCTTGCTTCAAAAAATGAAACAATGAACAAACAAACAAACAGAAACAATTTATCAGTTATTAAAATAATTGGTAATGTTCTTGCAAACATCTAATAATAAAGCTGACAACTCGCTTTGACTCTAACATACTGTTCAGTTCTCAAGAAAATTTTGACTTTTGATTTTCTCACTGAAACAGCCACATTGTGGAGTTCAGGATTATGTCTGCCCACGTAAATTGCGTCATATCTTGACTGTTGACAGTAAAGACCTTCGAGCACAAGGTGTCTGGAAGCTGCAATAAAACCGGAGTGTGAGTCACGTTGCTGCTGACTCATCTCAGCCTGTCTGCTGTAGTTGTCAAGGAAGTGGAGTGTAGAGGAAGCCTTAGACAAATCAGTGCAAACACTGGAGGCAAGTGGCCCCTGCGTTGCAAACCAGGAAAACCTGTCGATTACCTCCACGCTCACTCCCATCCTTCCTTGCCACAGTGTCTACTCTGCTTCCCAGAAATGACGTGCAGCACTCCTTATCAACTTAACTGTCTAACCAGCCCTCTGCGCTGGGCGTGCACCGACTTACCAGTGCTTCCTGACCCCTCCGATCCCCCTCCCCACACCATGCATCTCAGGGCTGTGATTCAGATGACCTGACTGGGAACTTCCTCTGTTTTTTCTGGGAACTGGCTCTGCCCACCGGGGTGAGATATTAAATCAAAGAAAGTTCTTGGGAACATTCTTCTGGATATTGTCTAGGAAGTCTGAAATCCCACAGGGAGATTGACAGATAACAAGCCAGCACATGACAGTTTCACACAATCGGTTTAAAATATCAGTTGTTGTTGTTGTAGGTTATCAACTCTTGACTAAATTTGCACCCATTGTTGATGTTTTGCACCGTGGCTGCCTGTAATTACTACGAGCGTTTAAACCCACAAGTTTGTTTAGCTGCCCCTCGTGTACATGCCTCGCTGCTCAACGTGTCATTACCGTACATAAAAATACAGATTCCAGTGTCAGGAGGGTGTGAGCTCTGTGCAGTCACAGCTCTTGTTTTTTCCATTGGATTATTGACTATCTGTGGTTATGTGTGTCACATAACAATAAGCGAATGTCACCCTGCCACCTCTTTTTGAAACCGGGACAGTAACTGAACATGTTTCAGGGCCTGTAACCAGCCAGCGCTGCACTGGTGTCCACAGAAGAGAGAATAGGAAAACCATGCCGCAGTGATTTCCTTGTTTTTGTTGAGCTGCGGTCGGAGTGGGATGGTAGAGTCTCACATGGGCAGTGTCGTGGTAAACAGCCTCAGCCCAGAGGTCAAAAGGCAGCAGGGGAATTTCGATGCGTGTTGCTGCGGGAAGAGCTCATGTCATCACATGTACGTCTAACCTCAGGCTGCACGGATCAACAAAGATTAGAGGAAGTCCTGAAATTAGATTTCATTTCTAAACAAGAAACATGACTTATTCTTGACAGTATGCACAGTTATACACACTAACTGCTGTTTGAGCTGTCAAGAGAGATTTAATACTTCTCTCTTGTTTTATGAGATCTGTCTGTATTTAGAATTTCTTTTCTCAGCTATGAGAAGTTCTTTATTTGTCTTTGTGCATTGCATTTTGTAAATCAATAGTGTATTTATTCTGCATTCTGTCGGGGTTGAGTGTACTGTTTGACCTCACTACAAACTAAATAAAAAAACAATCGATATTCCAGCACTCAACATGATACGATTGACACTATTTTCCTAACAGTCACATTAAAAACAAGAGCGATCGAGCTACGCATTTCACATGCGGTGACATCAGTTTCAGAAGAGCTGCAACTACTATTTTGGTAATCAAGTAATTATTTCCGTCAAGGTGGTTATGTTTTTGCTCGGCTTGTTGGTGTGATTTTCAGCAGGATTACTTAAAAGCTACTAAATAGATTTCCATGAAACTTGGATGGAGGATGTGTCTCCTCCCAGACAGACCCTATTTGGTGCTGATAAAAGGATGGATCCAGGATTTCTTTTTCACTTTCGTTCGAGATACTGCCTTTTTGACAGTTTCATTATTTTATCTGTGAAGAAAGCATGGATCTTGATAAAAATGTTTAAAAAAAAGCTTATTAAGGTGCCTTGTATCTATGAGTATAATTTGATATGGATCCAAATAAAACCCCTGGATCGAGCAGATTAAAAATGTTAATATTTATGTTTGATATTGGATTAGATTTGGTTGGATTAAAGGCGACGTATACACTCGACTGAGTGCCATTCTAGTTATTTCATTTTTTAAGCAACTATGTCAAAAATGTGCAAGCTCCGGCTTCTTCAGTCTGTGGATTCTCTGCTTTTCTTTGTTAGAGTCTTTGGGTTTTAAACTGTTGGTTTAACAAAAGAATTTGTAGACTAAATGATTAATCAATTAATCATGAAAATAATCAGCAGAATAATCAATAATGAAAATAAGTGTTAGTTGCATTAGCCCTTTATACAAGTGGTAAAAGGTAATGTGCAAAATGATCAACACAACAAAAGTTAAAAGGACTAAGAGTCTATATATAAAATTTCCTGGCAGTCCATTTAGTCATTGTATCAGTCGGCACCAAAGGTTGACTGGCAGACTGGCATTGCAATCCATGGAGCCAAAAGACATGACAGATGTGCTCCAGACCATCAACCATTAGAGACTGAAATTGTCTTGTTTCTGTTCACATCACAAATGTTATTTTGTTTACTACCAGCATGAGGTTGGTAGCATTCATCTGAAAGCACCACAGGCTGTACATTAATTACAAGCATGAACAAACATCAGCACAAAGTCATTGTTTGAGAACCCAGAAGAAACTTTTTAAAACTCAGCGCTAGTGTTGAACTTAAATTAGATTCTGTACTTGCAGTAAGTTGCACTGATTTGTGACGTGATTTCTCGTTTCCCGTTGGCAGAACCGTCAGCTGCTGAGGGATCGCTTCATGGTGGAGCTGGTCGAAGGTTCCAGGAAACTTCGTCACGTCTTCCTTTTCACCGACCTGCTGCTCTGCACCAAGCTAAAGAAACAGGCTGCGGGGTGAGTCTGGGTGGGCGTCCTGATGGAGAGTTGGGATCCAGGCTTGTGACCCGGAAGATCCACTGGTTCAAATTCCTGTTGGACACTGAGAGTCCCTCCGCACAGATAGACTTTAAACTTGTTAACCTCAATAGAACTGTTCCATTGTGACCAGCTTGTGTTTACAGTGGAAGATAAAGCTTACACTTGATCTCAGATCAGTTTCTTGAACATGTTTGTAAACTTGTTGTTAGTTGTACTGATGGTTTCAACAAACTGTTCTGTGACAAAGCAGGACAACATAGCGGAGAAAGTTTAAAAAATGATGTCTTTATAAACACATTTCTCCTCCAACAGAAAAGGGCAACAGTATGACTGTAAGTGGTACATCCCACTGGCTGATCTGACCTTCCAGACCATTGAGGACTGTGAGTCCACCCCCATTCCTCTGGTCCAGGACGAGGAGATCGATGCCATGAAGATCAAAATGTCCCAGATCAAGAATGAGATCCAAAGAGAAAAGGTGAGGATAAACAGCTGGTAAACACACCTAGAAAATACAAAAAGATATGACAGAATTCAACACACAGTTTATTTCTGATTTGAGGGAACTGCTAGAGAACAATTATAGCTTTGTCTGAAGACAAACAAAAATAAAATGAGGAACTTAAAGATTAGCACATGTGAATAGAACAAATGTTCAGACATTGTGTGCTGCGTCACATAAACCCTGTTACTGTTTAATCTGCAGAGAACCACCAAAGGATCCAAAGTGATTGAGCGACTGAGAAAGAAGCTATCAGAGCAAGAGTCTCTGCTGCTTCTCATGTCACCCAACATGGCATTCAGGGTGGCCAACAGAAACGGAAAGGTGAGTCGGGGGTCTCCAAGAAGGGATTAAACATCATCAAGCATGTTAGACGTTCATTTTGCTTTGATTGATGAACTATGGTTCTTTGATTTCTTATTTAAAATGTTCATGCAAAGTATCATGTGGAATATCTGGTACCAGCAATTAACTTCTTTATTTGGTGTCTGCTGCCCTCTGCTGTTACAGCATGAAAGTGCAATAACACAGTTTGTCAACCCTTCATTTCCTTCAGGGTTTCACATTCCTCATCTCTTCGGACTATGAGCGTGCAGAGTGGAGGGAGATTATCCGTGAGCAGCAGAAGAAGTGTGAGTTTTCTTTCATTGGCATAACATGAACAGAACAACAACCCATTTTTGATCATTTTATCATCATGTTGTCCCCCGATGTCAATATCGTCCTCCCATATTACCTTCAACAGACAAGTTAAGAGTTGAAGTACATGTTTTTGTGCACTGATTGCTTTGAAAACCTCTTGACCTGTTGATTTTAATTGAGTTAATTTGTTTTTTTTCATTATTTATTGTCTATACCATTTTTAAATAATAATGCATTTCTTATAGTAAATTGGTGTTGGAGAAGATGTGGATTCTAGTTTATAAAGTCTTCAAATATGTTACTTTTTATTATCACCACTTTTTTAACATTAAATCAGCAGACCTGTAATATGTGTTTAAAAAACACTATACTGCTCTTTTATTGTGTTTAGCTTTATGACGTAGGTAAAGTGCTTGAGTGGCAAGATGGTATCATTCTTGATCTAACACCTTAAATCACCTCTCCAGTTTTGGAAGATGTAAAACTTTGCTTTAAAAGGTGCACTATGTAGGTTTGGAGAAGACATTTTAATCAGAAAAGAAAGATCTGCTTTGATTTTTTTTAATGACTAAACAAACTCTCTTAGCTCTTTTTTTTTAAATATCTGATGGAGGGGTGTGTTTAGCTCAGTGGGTAGAGCGGGCGTCCCATGTACAGAGGCTTTGTCCTCGCTGCAGGAGACCTGGGTTCGACTCCCGGCCCTGGTCCCTTTGCTGCGTGTCGCTCCCCCTCTCTCTCATCCTGTTTCCTGTCCAACTCTTCAGCTGTCCTATCAATAAAGCCAAAAGGCCAAAAAAATGCTTAAAAAAATGGACCCTGCCACCTTTCTGGCTTAGAATAGAGTCCTGGGGACTTTATTTTCTTCTGAGAACAGCTTGTTTATTCAGTTATGGAAAATATTAATTTATTCTCATTAATAATGTAAACATAAAAATTCCAAGTTTGAATTTTGTCTCCAAACTACATAGTTCCCCTTTAATTCCTAACCATTTGGAGTGGTGTAGTTGGCACTGTAGAAAACAGACATTAGAACTTTGGAAGCCACATCATTTTAAATAGATTATAATGCTAATTGTATAATTTGTGTGTCCTTCAGGTTTTAAAAGTTTCTCTCTGACCTCTCTGGAGCTGCAGATGCTCACTAACTCATGTGTGAAACTTCAGACTGTACACACGATTCCAATGACCATGAATAAAGAAGGTAAGTTATTGTCCTTTTTAGGATTTTAAATATAGTTACAGCTTTGTATTTAATCTTAACATGCATAATCTGAGCGCTGTCCTCCACAGATGATGAATCTTCTGGTTTGTACGGGTTCCTAAATGTCATCGTCCACTCTGCATCAGGGCTGAAACAGAGCTTAAGTAAGTGGCTTATCCTCTTGTTTCTGACTAGAAATCATCTCACCGATTATTCTAAAGGTTGCACGTGGTGTCACATCATCCCCTGTGTCTGTCCAGACTCATCTGCTGCACTCCCCCCCTCCACCCTCTCTCTGCTGTGGCTGTCAGCTGGAAGGGCAGCTGCAGGGGAACAAGTGGGATTAGCTAGGAACACTGTGTACAAGCGGCTTCAAATATGTCTTTGTCTCAAATCACTGCCTGCTCAAACCTTAACCAAAGGTCGTCAGGCAATAGTCCACTTCTCTTGTTGCTATTTCTTAATTTGCTTGGTAACATTAGAACTATGATGACACCAGAGAAAGAGTTCTGGCATTGAAAGCATGCAGTCGCAGCTGAAGAGGCTTCGTCGAGTGCATCACGCAGACATGTCTCAACCAGCTGATTGATGTTAGTTAGATCTTTAGTTTCATTTCAGAATAAAACCAAACTTTCCCTTTGCCCACTAGACCTTTACTGCTCTCTGGAGGTGGATTCCTTCGGCTACTTTGTCAACAAAGCCAAAACACGTGTGTACAGAGACTCTACAGAGCCCAACTGGAATGAGGTGAGAGTGCACATCAGAATGGAGACAGTGAATGAGTGAGACCCTCTGTGGTACCTTGTGGTATACTAGGTTGAAACCCACAGTAACGTGCCTTTTGCTCTGTTTCCGTGCAAGGAGTTTGAGATCGAACTGGAGGGCTCTCAGACTCTGAGGCTGCTCTGCTATGAGAAGTGCTGCAACAAAACCAGGCAGAGCAAAGAGGAAGGGGAGATCACAGACAAGATCATGGCCAAAGGACAAATAAAGGTACGGACCAATTATGGCAGGTCTGGGTCTGGGTCAGATGTCTTGGCTGAGAATTACCTGTGTCGTATGAAAATACCTGTAAGGACAAGGGTACAGGTTTATGGTGTTGCTGAAATGCCAATATCAATGTTAAAAGGAGTCATATTATACTTATTTTGCAGGTTCATAATTTTATTTTGGGTACTACTGGAATAAGTTTACATGCTTTATTGCTCAACAAACAAATCCATTTTCTCATATTTTCTGGTGAAACGCTCTGTTTTAGCTCCTGTTTCTTTAAGCCACACCCCTCTTGAATACCCAGTTGGCTCTGATTGGTCAGCTGGCAGCCATCACTGCTAAGAACAACAGAGCAGCTGTGCTAAATCGATTCTTACACGTGTCACATGGTGATGTAGTATGATGTCACAATGTCACAGGATTAAAGGCAGGATTAGTGACAAGCAATTCTGGAGCAGTATTTTCTGTGGGAGAGGAGCGTCTGTTGGTGCAGACCTTATCTTCCGAGATGTTTTACATGCACAAGACCATAAACAACACACTGAAGGAAAGGGAAAAATCGAAAAAACATAATAGATCTCCTTTACCTATTGAAAAATTACTATATCAATATAACATTTTAACATAAATGCAGAGAATAAACAAACATTTTGGTAAGTATTATTTAAAGTAGGTTATTAAAAAAATATTATCGAGAAGCTATATGTACTGAGTGGGTAATTTAAAGTTAAAGAATAAACAGTTATATACTATGCCCAGCTAATGCTGTTCCTAAAGGACCTCAAACATACTGTATCTTTGGCATTTCTTATTACTTATCAGCCAGTTTATACACCAAGGGGAATTCTGGCTACAGATTTGTATTTAAAAACAATTAGTGTGACAAAGCAGCATTGTAATGTAGAAGTACTGTAGTGCTGAAGGGATATCCTGGCCTACCAAAGAAAAGCTTCGTACAGACTCCAGCAAATACATAATACTGTATCCATTATGGCACCAAAGTAGAAAAAGGAACTACAAATCAATATTTTCAGACTTTAAATCTATACAGTTCACTGACATGTACAGGAAAAACAATCCTTGCCTATGTGGAGTGAACTTGCTCCCTCTATTGATTCCTGTAACTCCACAGCGGTGACTTATTTGCACATCTGACCTCAGGAACTTCTTTGGCTAATCCTGCCCTGTGGGGCCCTTCGCTGTTGAAAGAGTAGTGAGCGGTGAGGTTCCCAGTGGGTCACTTTTGCTTGACCCCTGATGTGTGTTGTGACAGAAGGCGGATTAGACTTTCAGTTGACCAAATGTAGCCATTGGCACTGCTCCCGAGGATGACAGAGTGAGAGAGACAGAGAGCTCTTTGATCGACCAGTGAGGGGATTTCCCTGCTGGACAGGTGGATCAAAACACTGTCCCGTCTTAGAGGAAAGGAGCTGGCATCTTCAGTCAGATTCATGCCATGTAGAGTGGAGATAGGAAACCTGTCAGGTATTCAAATCACTTTCATGTTTATCTTTCGGTTTAGTTGATTTTTTACAACAATGGTAACTTGACAACATTTCTATTTGTAAGGACTGAAAATATGACACTTAATTGTTTTAACAATACATCCTGTGGATGTGCTGGCATGCATCATCACTGATGTAACCATCAAGTGTTTTGGGTCCCTCAACATCGGACACTCTCACTCGGCCAATCCAGCCAGATGATCGATCCCACGGCCTGCATCCCAGCAGCAGTTGACCACAGGACCTCCCTCGACTGCCAAAGTTATCTGGTGGCTTTCTTTGTGGCATTGATGATTAACTTGATGGCCCTCCTCCTTGCCAACCCCACAAGTTTGGTCAAGGCTTTGCAGGAGTGACTGATGTTCACAGGAGATTTTCTATGCTTGACAGTTATTATTGAATAAGTGTTTTATTTATTGATTTTAATAATTAGTGTAATTTAAAAAAAGAAAAGGACTAGAGGTGCTGACAACTGCAAAAGGAACATGAAATAAATAATTTATACCATGTATATATATATATATAATAGGGTGAAATATAAACACATATATATAGATATAAAATGATTTAAAAAAGGGAAATTAGAGAATAAAAAGTAGAATGAAAAATATAAATATTATATTAGGTTGATTACTTTTTCAAGTAAATATTGCCAAGTATAAAATATTTCTTTGTCTTATTTATTTGTAAATTTTGGCCCAAGGCGACATTTTTAAGATACAAAGTGACCTGAAAGATGGAAAATCCTTTAATTCATTTTTAAAAAACTCCAGTTTGACCCTTTAAAAAGGCCACTATGAAGTTTAGAAAATAAATTCAAACTCAGAATTTTAACATTTACAATTTTAATAAGGTAATAATACAAACTCAATTATTTATTCTGCCAAATATAAAAAAGGTAAAACAGTATGAAACTGTGTCGTTCTTTTAGGTCAGCTTGTTAAGTCAGTTTATTCAGTCATGAAAACAAAGAGAGTTTGTTTATTTATTTTGTTTAGACGTTAAAAAAAAAAGTCAATGAAGATCTTTCTCTTCTGATTAAAAATGTTCCCCAAAGCTACACAATGCATCTTTAAAACTAACACTAAATAAGCTGTAGTACTATGTCACAACCATGAGAATTTGATTGTGTTCACTGAGGCAGGACTTTACCTGCTCTGTGGGGAAACAAAACATAGCTTTTTATAGAAAGAGGAGCCTCTGGGGGACTTAACAGTTCATAGAAGGGTTATATCATGGATTTGTCTACTTAATATGATTTCAGATACATGGAAGACCTGCCTGGTGTTAAAGGTCACTGGCACTAATCAGTGATTGGCCCTAGAGGACCCTATTTAGGCTACCTGAGATGCTAGATTAGCAGCCAGCACTGCTCACAGCGGCAGGCGTGAGCACGTTGGTAATGAGGGTAGGAGGGGATTCTCAGGAGTTAATCCCCCAAATCCATCTGGGAAGTAGAACAACACAGAGGCGAGTGTGGTCGGCAGGCTGCCTGGCTTTGTTCCTTTTCTGACTTCCCACTGGAAAGAAACGATTTGGAGTCTGACAATGCCGAGACATGAAGATGGCACAGGAAGTTTTGTAAAGATATTGCTGGGCTGCATCACTGAGGGGATTTATCAAGGCGATGTGATCAGTGACTTAAGCGAAGAAGGACCTGCTGCTCTTGTTTGTGTCGCGGTTTAAAAATAGAGTTATCCGTGGAAGAGCGCTGATTTCTTTGTTTGCCATCAGACAGTAAAAGCAACATTTTAGAGTTGACAGAGGCTCATGCCAGAAAAAATGAGTGAGAGCAATCTTAATGAGGAGGAGAGTTTGGATCAGGCCAGCAGCGGTCTAGAGGAAGAGGGAGACGCAGCTCCAAGGAAAACCCCAAGCACAGGGGCCCGTCTGTGGGACAGAGTCCGCAGCAGTCTGCTCAGACCAAAGGTAAAGATAAGGACAGTGAGCTGTGGACGAACCCACATGGGGTGTTGTTGTAAAGGAAGCCTTGGAAACCTGAAATTAAGGATACCTCGTTTCATTTTTTTTTTTTCCATAATTGTTTTTTATTGTCTTTTTTATGTTAAATGTTAGAATGTGACAATACTTCTTTTGAGGTTTTTGCACCAACTGTGATTCCTTCTTTGAATCGTATAAAAGTAAATGTCTTTTCCCTGAAACATCCCGGATTATGTGAATGAGATTTGATGGTTTCTTGAGTGACATACCGTCTGCCATGTTGGACAGGCACAGCGCTTAGCAGCGAGTACATGATGTTACCACGTTACTCATGCCTGATCGCTGTAAATAAAGCCTGGCAGCCTGGTATTAGTCAGATGATAAAAACAGGATTAGTGACATGAGTTGACGCTACCTGTCCATATGGACTTTATGTCTATCAATACAGAAAGTGAACATAGCTCTCACTGCAATTCACAAAATTATTACACTGCTCACATTTAGTATTCAGTTCACACTGATAAAGATAGAAAATAATTCCTGGTTGTAATATGATTTAATTAAAAGTAACACATGAAATACAACTTTGCCTTTTATTTTTGTTTTTCAGCTGGATGCTCAGACGTTGCAGAATAAAGACTGGCAGCGAACAGTCATCGGCATGAATGGGGTAAGTGTTTTCACCATCTCAGTAAAAAGAGACAAAATTAACAGCAACAGTGAAGTTGGCCTCTGGTTAACTGCCTCCAACTCTGAGGTGAGGCAGCAGAGTCTCCATTTTCTCGGCATTGTTATTAAAGTATTAGAGACCATATGAAAAAGCTGTACAGCTGCTTAAATCACACTTTCAGATGTGTAATTATTTGCAATTTTGCTACTTTTTCTGTATTCAGACCACATTAGGGCCCTAAATCAAAAATCACTATATCTAAACTCATGAAAACTGGACAAGGTTAACATGGAGACTAAAAAATATCAAAAGGAGCACTATGTCGTTTTGGGGAAGACATTTTAATTAATAGGACTGATTGTTTTTATGCCTAAACAAACTAAATAAAAAAACTCTTCTAGCTTCAAACAGTGTTCTGTTTTGAAAACAGGAACAGGGTGATGTCACAGCTTGTTCTGGATCCAGATCCATGAATTCAGATTTGGACTACAGTCAACTGCTGTGTGTTCTTGTTACATCAGTTAAGAGTTCTAATCTAGGTATAGGTATCTAGGTATAGTGTTTTTTGTGCTCAGCATGTTTTGAAGTATATAATGAGGGTTTAACAATACTGAAAAATGGTTTTAAAGCAGGCAAGGTTTTTAATATGACCAGTATAATCTACGTTTAAATTACACATGCTAGCTTAGTTGACATGTATAAAATAGATGTTTGTATTTGCTTGTTTCAGATTGAGGTGAAGCTTTCGATGAAGTTCACCAGCAGAGAGTTCAGCCTGAAGCGAATGCCTTCACGGAAGCAGTCCGGTGTCTTTGGAGTGAAGATCAATGTAGTTACTAAGTGAGTTGATGATGGTTTTGTGTGTGTCATGCCAAGTAATATTTATTTTTTTATTTTATTTTTATATATTTTTTTATACTGAGTCAGTATGTCTTTGCTAATTTTTTTTCAGTTGTAGCATCAATCTTTTGATTAATCATAACAGCAAATCCCCAAATGAAGCCCCAACTGCTGCTTATTGTAACTGCTGTGAACTTGTTAGCTCATTTAGCCATTCAGTTAGTGATCCCAAATGCTAGCTGTGGCTAGAGTGGTATTATGAAAAAGGACAAGCCATGGCTGAGTGTATGATATGTTGATTTGTAAGGAGCCCCTTTAAGACTTGGTTCTGTGTGTCCTCACCAGGCGAGAGCGCTCCAAGGTTCCCCTTATTGTGCGACAGTGTGTGGAGGAGATTGAGCGCCGAGGGATGGATGAGGTGGGAATCTACAGAGTGTCTGGTGTCGCGACTGACATCCAGGCGCTGAAGGCTGCCTTTGATTCAAGTGAGTTCAGTCAGAATTTGATTTTCTTCTTGAAAATATTTGACAAACAGAGCTGTGAAAGAAGAGATACATTACATGTGAACAAACCTAAAGACAGAGCTCTGAAGGATAGACTGATACTCTGCTCACAAGTGTTTTTTAAGGTCATTGTGCAACTTGTATTAGTTAGTGACTTTTGTCTTTTCCGCCCCGCAGACAACAAGGACGTGTCTGTCATGATGAGGGAGATGGACGTTAATGCCATCGCTGGAACACTAAAGCTGTATTTCCGCGAGCTGCCGGAGCCCCTTTTCACTGATGAGCTGTACCCAAACTTTGCTGGAGGCATCGGTCAGTCACCACTTCTTTACTGCCACATCATTTGCAATGTTCAGGATTGTACAAATGAGTTGTGAGTTGCACATTCACGTGTACTTTTGATTTGCAGCTCTCTCTGACAGCGTGGCCAAGGAGAGCTGCATGCTCAACCTGTTGCTGTCTCTACCGGAGCCCAATCTGGTGACCTTCCTCTTCCTGCTTGACCACCTTAAAAGGTAAAACACCTTTAATGATCTTAACTTTGTACGGGTCGCTAAATAAAAATAATAAGGGAGAGAGAAAGAGGGAGAGAGACTTGTGAAAGCCCCTGCTATTAAAAAGTCAAAATTATGAAATAGATATCTCATCATTATGCCTTACCATGGGAATATATATTATTTTTAATCAAGGCTAAATTTTCATCAACTTTTTTTCTTTAACTTGGCCTCATCCATCCTTACATTGAAGTTACAATAAAGGTCATCAGTCATGTATTTATGACCCCTACAGATGTATTATTTTAAGCCTTTAAACTGCTCACCAGTGGTAATTGGTGGTTGTAAAAGTGCTATTTTAAAATCTTACAAAGCACAGATACATGAAAGCAGGACAACTTAACTTATATAGTATGAAATAATACATTCTTCCTTTTATAGATCAAAAGTTTTCACATAAGACCTGTAATTGTCACTTGTAGCTGCGGGGGTCGCTGTTCAGCTGAAGTCTAACAGGCTATTTTAAAGGCTGTGAGCTGACATCCACAGTAACAGATTTCCTTTAGTTGTTTCAGATTGAGGAGAAGTTTTCTATAAAGTTTAAGAAAGATGTACTGTTCTGCTGTTGATTAGTGATAATCTGTAGGTTGAATGTTATCTTTGGCCCCGTTCTTACAGGATAACTGAAAACGAGAGCGTCAACAAGATGTCTTTGCACAATCTGGCCACAGTTTTTGGCCCCACTTTGCTTCGGCCGTCTGAAAAAGACAGCAAAATCTCAAACAGCTCGCAGCCAATCTCCATGAACGACAGCTGGTCTCTCGAGGTCATGGCTCAGGTAATACTTGTGTCAGGATATTAATAAGTGATACTTATTAAGATGAGACTTTCGGACTACTTGTGTGGATCTGATCACCTTCTCTGTGTGTCCATAGGTGCAAGTCCTTCTCTACTTCCTTCAGCTGGAAAGCATTCCAACACCTGACAGCAAACGTCAAAGCCTTCTCTTCTCTACTGAAGTATAACAGGAACATCATGCGCCTACATGTTCATAAATGTTCTGTTCAGAGGCAGAATGTTAGCTGCTTGACGTGGTGAATGCTGCTGCGCTGCCATGGCTGGCTGGTTTACTCAGAGGATGCTTCATGTAGCCACCAGGTGGAACCATCAACACGTGAAGGAGAGAACAGCCACCATGACCAAAGCTTCTTCTGAAGATGTGACAAGCATGTGTGTTCTGTTTACTTCCAAGCTTACCTGCTGTGTCAGAAAAAGACCCTTATGATATATGGACAGAATATATCATTCCTTTTTAATTTAATTTAAATGACAAAAAGCATTATTTACTGTAATTTGTTATATTTCCCACTGCCCCGTTCTGTCACTGTGCACATTAACTCTATATTCACAGAGGGGTGTTTCTGCTGTAGTTGCGTTTTATAAGATGTGTTTCTGTGAATGGATGATGGATGGATGGATGGTTGGATGAATGGCCATATGTTTTTTTTTTGTGTCTTTACATGTTTTTTTTTTCCCTGGAAATGTTTGACTTGGTTGAAAGCTCACCTGTGCCAATGTTTCCCTGCTGATGACCAATAAACATTTCAGTTACCCTAATGTTTACACACACACACGCATACACTCTTAATTTTGTACAGAATATATAAGTACGAGACTTAAAACTGTAGTTGACACACAGCAACATGCAGGCATGTTGACCAAACCGTTTCAAGTGTTTTGTTACCCAAGCTATATGGCTTCTCTGGTGGTGTCCGAGCCAGCTTTCGTGTCAATGTGAGTGGTTTTGTTTTTTGGAGGTGGTACAGAGAAGTGAAAGGCAAGTTATTCCAGGAAAAGGCGAGGCCTGAATCTTCCACCCATGGAATGTATACCGTTTTGTGTATCATTTTAATTTCACAGTTGTCTTTTGTCCATATCTCATATGTTTTGAGTCCACAGTGTTTTTTAGCTTCCGTCTGATTTGTCTCACTCAGTTAAAGATGCTGTTTATGTGTTACTCCCTGCTTTTCTTCACTGTAGTAAACGTGTAAAGAACACCCAGATATGATCCAAAACATTAAATGTTTCCAAATAGGGCCCTTGAAGCACAGTCACTCATATCCAAATCTCCTGGTTTATTAACAAGTGTATCATCAACATACATACCTAGCCTACCTACCTTTCAAAGCCATGTGAAAGTACACCGCATTGTGCTTGCATTAATATTCTTTTTCCAAATCACTTCAAGTATTCAAACACTTGTTAGCACAAACTATAACCCTAAAGACTTGTGATCTTTGTAAATTATTAAGCAATAACTCTTAGTGGTTCTTAGGACGAGCAATGACTTGTAGGTCTTGTATGTATGATTTATGTAAATAAAACTTGGTAATATTAATCTTGCAATGTGTCATTTCTTATGAGACAAAACCGACTCAGACTGAAGGTTTAATCTCTTTCAGAACTCCTACTTCCATGTTCAGCATGCTGAGTTTGTTCTACCAGGTAGTAACTCCCTGATCCCTCGGATATAAGATTCAAGAGATTCCATATACTCTATTGTCATTGTACTACAGTGCAGAACAACAACACAATGAAAATACCTTGGACCTGATGTTGAGAAAATAACTATTATTATTTAACAATATAAAATGATATTGATATGAGATGAGGGCCAATACCAATTATTAGAAATCAAGGAGACTGAATATTTGGGATTTATATTCAGTTGCAGTAAAAATGAAAATCTTTGTGTCAACATTTCGAGTGGATTTTGAGTACAGTTTACTCGAATACTGCTCTTAAGTCCAACTTTGAGGTACGTTACTTGAGTATTTTTTTCTATTTTACTCAGACTGCACTACATGTATTTGATTAAATTACTCATTACTTTGCAGATTCAGATTATTCAGTGTTTATGGGCTGTTAATTGTGACATGTTACCAATCAGATAGTGCTTTGAGCGTGACACTGTATGAGAGGATGCTGCATCAGAGTAATCCCACGGAAAAATTACAGATACCGATAATCGGAAAATGCTGAATATCAGCCAGGGCCTGTGATTGTTCTACTCTTAATTATTCCCTCATAAATATTGTAAATATTAAAAAGCTGACTTTAAATTTCTTCTCCAGAACAACACAGTGGCCCTTTAAAGGTAAGCAAGCAACCACAAGAACAAATCATATAAAAACAAAAAAATTATGTTATGCAATTACAGTAGACTGGCTTTAGGAGAAGCTCTGCAGACTTTTGGTCCAGCTCCAGGACTCATTTTGAGACACTTATATTGAAGCACCCTGAAGGCAGTAAACGGTGCCTCCTGTGCTGAGGGGGGATGCTGAGATGATGCAACCAGAGGAGGGGACAGAGGATCATCCGGCTGCTGCCAGCAGAAAGGGGCTGACATCTGAAACCGATGCTGCCTGCCTGCCGTCTCAAGTTGAGGACTGGTGAACTGTGAGCGCCCGCAAATGAACATCCATCGGACATCTGTCAACCTATCAAACAGGAAAATCAGGAGAACCTCAGGTATGAATGTTTTACCAGTTTACTGACAGACCGCTGTCTTTTGCCGGCTATGCTATCATTGTTAGCCAGACGCTAGCATTAGCAACCTCAGCTTTTCTCAGCTGAGGTGAATAAACTGACTGAAAAGAAATGCACCAACCAACTCTGAAGTTACATTAACTCCGCAGACCCACGCTGTTCATTTTGCTCGTTTGAAATAACATGATAATTATTGTTTTAGCCCTGAAAACAGATTTTCTTTTTTTGCCATCTGTCAAGGTAGAAAAAACAACATGGAGGCATGCTATGAATTATTTCAAAATAAGTCTTCACGATGTGTTGACATAGCCTCTGTGTCATGCACAGTCTTATGTGCATTGATATTAACTGTGTTTAAGACATATATTGCTGTATGAAGCCTTTTCCATACATCATTTAGATGTAGATTAGATTTGCGTTTAAATCCAGTAATGTTTTTCTTGCCGGGTTGTGCTTACGTGTCTAGCGGTGCCTTTGTTTTGAAAGTCCAAACAGGAAGTCAAATTACAGAGATTCCCTGCGTTCCTGACCTTGTAGCTAACTAGCTAGCTAGCTGGGTTATCTCCTGGGTTTAAAGTTGCCATTTCGTCTCTTTAGTGATAACAACAACGTCTGTTTAATTCATAGAGTCTGGTAGCTGTCTTTACTCAAACGGTTTGGCTGGAAAAGTGTGTGGTTTTGTAGTTTAATGACACACTGTTGGGACAACTGCTAGCCGTGGTGCTGCTAATGTAGGTGTAGCCCAGAACAATGTAAATTTGCCATCCCCCCTGAAGAGTCAACAGCAAACTGATGTTGCAGCTTGTCAGTGGCTTTTGGTCGGCCCTAAACGCAATATTCACTAAATCATCCTCTTTCTTTTCAAACAAAGATGACCACAGATGTTTCCTAACTTTCCTGGAAAGATTTTGCTAAGAGCAATATGTCACAGCCCACTCCTTAAATCAATGCCCAGGAGATATATTTATGAGATATTCCTTTTCGGCTGTGCCAGATCATTGGTTTGCTTTTTAGAAAAATATTTTTTTTTTGAGGGTGGGGGGAGACTCTGCAGTCTTGGAAACTTTGCCGCCAAGCGAAGGAAGAAATGTATTTCTAAGACAGACTCTTCTGTCAGGACCAAACTCATGCTTAGGTTGATTTAATTAGATAAACTTGATTCACTTTATTCAAAATTCCAGGCATGATAACTCTTCCACATTGTGTGTTTATTGAAGGTGAAGGCGAGTGATGATTTCCAAACTCACCATAGTTCAATAAATCTTTCCGCAGCTGTGGTTGGTCTTGTTTCTACTATTATCAGCATAGCAGTAGTAGTAGTAGTAGAAATATGGAAATTAGTGACTGTTATTTGACTGAAAGCTGCACAGTAACAATAGCTTTTGTGTCCCTGTCATGTGTATTAATAGTGAGTTATATATCAGCAAATGAAATTCAGAGTTTGACAGTGTCTGCTCTGTTTCAGGCAGACTGGTGCCTGCTTGTCCTTGCACACACAGTCACCCCTTGTAGGGTTTTTTACTGGAGACGCCACCACAGGAAGCTAATGTTATGGGAAGGAAGTGCCTCCCCGCAGTTAAAGCATGAATAAGGAAGGAGAGCAGGGAAGGGGTATTAATGAGTTACTAGAGATCTGCGACCACCACCTCTTTTTCCTCGCAGACTGTTTCTTCTGCGTCCTCTGTCCTGGTCTCAGGCTTTGTTCAGCTGTCTGTGAAGGAACACTACATGCACTTGTTCCTTCGGTCAGCCTTGGATCAGATCCATTGGATTAATTTACACTGAAATCAAATACTGTAGCTCTTTAATTTGAATAAGGACAACTGTTACTTGGTTGTAGCCTACTGAGGAGCAACACAGAGTGTGTTTTGCACATGTAAATCATTCTGTTGACAGTCTCCTTCCTCTCATAGCAGCTGATGAACAGAGATGGATATTTCTACGAGGGCTAGAGCAATTATCAGCGGTGGGTGAAATTTAGCATTTTCTGATTATCAGTGTCTGTGATTTCTCTGTCAGATTGCGGATAAAATATTAGATTATGTCCCACCCAAGACAATATCTGATTGGTAATATCTCACAATTAGTAGTCTAAAAAACACAGAATAATCTGAATCTGAAAAGTAACTATTAACTGAATTAATCAAATAGATGTAGTGGAGAGTCGGTATAAGAAGAAAAAGAGACTGGAAATTCTTGAGAAAATGTTTGCTATTGGCATACAAACCCAATGGGCTCATTTCTGTGTTATGTTTATAAGATTTTAGGTATATCTAAGCAAGAATACATCATGTTATTATGAACAGTCAGCCAGATGTTGTTGTATGTAATGTTGTTCAGATTCAGACAACTTCATTAATCCCACAGGGGGAACAGCTTGCCTTGTTCAAATAAAACATACAGTAACATAAATAAATCAAAAATAGATGACTAATTGATTAAAGAAAAAGAGACTAATACAATAAAATATGCCAAGGAGTTCAGTGTAATAAAATAATCTGTTATAAATAGAAGATGTTGAAAAATAAAAAAACAGTAAAATCATTAAAAAACCTCTCCAGAGAATTTAAAAGACAAATTGCAGATGGAAACAAGCGGTTCCTTTTATAAGCAGGAAAAAGCGTAACTTTGTGTAGTATGGATTAATATAGAATTAATGTTGTGAGAGTCATTAAAATGACGCACACTAGAATATCTCTGCACTAGTTTCACAAAATCGGAGAATGAAAGAAAAGGCAGCTGCCCCATTTAGCTGCACTTTTGGTTCCCTAGCCGGCAATCCCATATCTATTCAGATCCAGTGAAAAGAGCTGAACTCCAGCTCGCAGCTCACTGTTTCAGACATCTGCTTTGACACACATTCAGCTATTCAGAAAGCTGGCTAGTTGTTGAGTACACATGCCAGCACTCGGGGTAAATGCCCTGAAAAACATGTGTGTTATGGCGTACACAGGCAGAATAGAGTCAGCTGTGCAAAGACAGGTAAGGTTGAAAAGGGTCAGGATATCTTCTACAACCAGCTGAGTCTTATTGATTGTCCTTTATCTTCATTCAGCTGGAGATGTTTTCTTAATGGCTGGTGTGGCATAGTCCAGTGTTAGTCCTGCAGCTGCAGTGGTGCTGATAAACATTTTGAATAATCTTTGTTTCTTTGTGCCAAAAAGGTTTGTGTTAAAAATGAGACTCTCTGACAAGACATGCGAAGACAGTAAAAACCTTTCCAAAGGTCTGGGCAACATGTAGTTGGAATTGTGAGATTGTGTATTTTCTCATGTCTCCAAAGTATGGCCATGTAATGAAGAAGCTTCCAAATAAGGTGAGGCCTGTGGGGCTGTGGATGTACAGAAAAAGTAGCCGAACCAGCTGAGACACATTATTTGCCATTTCCTCCACATGAGGCAGGGAAGATTGTTTCTTTTGTTTGCTTGCGGCTCTTTGTAAACTCACACATAAAAATCTGGTGGTCTGATGGTATGCGACACGTATTCTGTGGCTGTAAGTAGCACTTTAAAAAGAACAACGGTTTTTGCAGGCTTGTTACACAACTTGACAAATACACAATTTTATCTTCCAAGTCGAGTCAGACTCCTCCTAACTCTTCGTAAAGGGCAGTGTTTTTGTGGTTTGGTCATATGAATTACATGAAGCTAAACACTTCTCGCTTTCTGTGTCACTGGAGGCCAAGGCTAGGCTGACAGAAATAATAAGAAAGCCAAAAAATATTGTCTCCGTGGGGAAAAATGAACCATCTTCAGGTCTCAGTGCGCTTGAAGTGGAAGATTTTGTGCAACATGACGGATTTAAAGGAACACCTGTACCAAAGAAACACAGCTGAAATCTATTAGTAAAGTATCTGCTATTGAATAATGTGCAGTTGTGGTTTAGTAACAGGTTATTTTGGATTCTCTGGGTGTATTAGGATCAGATGTGAACTGTTGTGTACAGATCTCGCTCTGCTCCAGCTGCATCACATTTTAAATTATTACTTCATCCTGGTTTTTGTGTATTTGTTTAGCTTAGATTCAAGGAAAAGTTTCAGGCAGTGCTTTGTCTAAACATTTTTGCTCCTTCTACCAGCTTCTCACACTGTTCTATTTAAAGTTTGATTTACTGCTGATATTTAACTCTCCTTATTTCCATATCCAAACAACAAACTTGCACTCAAGAAAACAACAGATGTCTGACTCAGAGATGGATTGTAGCTGGATTTCCTGTGAACAGTAAATAACTTCAGCTCACTTTTTCCTCTTAAGAGCCTTAGGGCAGAAAGAGCTCCAAGTCATCCAAGTCTGTGCTAAAGTACTTACTCTTTGTCTCCAGCTGTGTCCCAAATCACTTTCCTTGCTATCGTGGCTTCAAGTCAGGTTTGCTTCATACCTGCACGCAACATGTGAACATTACTGAATTAAGCCCTCTGTGCTTCACAAAAGCTTTTCTGATGTGATTGCAGCCAATTTCGACACCTTGGTCGCTGCCAAATTAACACAGTTGATTAACTTCATCACAGTTCTAGGTGCCTCATATGAAACATATTTCATATCAAGTTTGAAATGCAGCACAGCAACTTGGACTCAAGAATTTGCCCCCATTAAAATGGTTAATTTGGATTTTTTATGGGTTGTCAAGCTGTTTAGATGATGGAACTGGTGATGAGTACAAACATGGCACTAAATGATTTCTTGGCAGTGTAAGATGAAATCTAGCGCATCAGACATCTGTTGCCCAGCAACGCTGTGTAACTGCGGGCCACGCAAAAATATTTCACTTTGATCTGTGAAAGGATCTACTTTTCCCTTTTTTGGTCTTCATGATTATTCTGCATAATGCTAGAAAGATCCTGTCCTGCAGATCTTTGTTTGTGCTGGGGAGCTGATTGTAGATTGTAAGCGCATTCTTCCCACAAAATAAATGTATACAGAAAGCTGCAAACACAGTGATTAAAGGTGCCCTATGTCATTTTGGGGAATATATTTTAATCAGAAGAGAAATAATTTTTACGTCTAAATAAACAAACTCTCCTCACTTTCATGACTGAATAAACAGAATAAACAAACTACTCTTAAAGGACAACACAGTTTCGTACTGTTTACTTTGTTTACATGTGGCGGACCCTGCCGCCTTTCTAGCTTCAAACAGTGTTCTGGGGACTTTTTATTTTCCTCTGAGAACAGCTTGTTTGTTCAGTTATGGAAATAATATTTCTATGTTTCTATTATTACGTAATTTAAATGGTTAATATTAACATTCTGAGTTTGAATTTCTTCTCCAAAACTTCAACGTGCCCCTGTGTCTCTGAAAAGCATGGAAAGTAAATTAACCCCACAGGCCCATTTATTCATCCTGAGAATGCTGAGAATGATTTGTTCCTTAAAAAGACACATGAAGGACCAACCTCGGTCATATTTCATAGAAAAGACAATGTGTGAGATTTCATAAGTCAGTATCGCCCTGTTATACAACCAAGCGCATACAGATCGTCCCTTGACACAGAGTTTATATTATTACCTCATTAATATTTTGAATGTTAAGATTCTGTGGGGTTTTTTCTTCAGTACATGGTGCCACTTTAAACCCTTCAGTCAGGACTCTTCTATCAGTGCCATTGTTGCAGCTGACAGAGATGTAAAACTCTGAACTGACTGAACTATCACAAACGCATGAGAGCCATCTAGTGGAGATACTGGTCGGCCTTTGAAAGCCTCTATGTCAGTGTTTATCTGACATTCCTGTATCTGGGGTGGTCCCCTGCAGCTGTCTTAACAGCTACCAAATGTAACTACAGGGAGGACACAATTATTTAAATTGCAAGTACCACACTAGTGTCCATGTGTCATGATGTGAATATAAATAAACATTTTAAAACTGCATAATCTGTGTGAACGTATCATTACAGGGATTAGAGGAATCAGTGAAATTATCCACTCCCTCCCAAACGCTAACTATCTAGAATAAACTTGAAATTACAGAGACAGACGGAGAGAAGCACGTTTTCTAGAAGTGCTCTGCTCTGCTGTTAAGTGTGGTCTCAGTGTTTTGGGATTAACGTCTGTGGAAAGAATTCCTCTTCCATGGAAAACTGGAGCTATCACTCTGCGCACTGACATATGTTACCTTATTCCTCCCTCCTGTGTGCACAGATTGAGATTTAAATGTATCGGCGTCAGAGATCTCAGTATGAAGAAGTCGGTCCGACCAGCGGTGGGTAAGGTGAGCGGAGATCGAGGGAAGGCAGAGGCTGTGGCTACCGCTGGGACCGGAAAGCCTGCAGCCAAGACCAGCACCACAGCAGCTCTGTCAAAGGTAAGACACAACACGTGATGGCCCAACTAGAGTTGAATAAGTTGATTTTATTGTTGTGAATTCATTGGATTTTGTTCTTCCAGGTGAAAAGCAATGATGACCTTTTAGCAGCTATGGCCGGAGGGAATCCTGCATCAAATAATGCTGTCAGCAAGAACAAGAGGACTGCCTCCATTGGGACAACAGCTAGCAACCTAGATAGCAAACCAAAGACAACGTCAGGTACGTCTAATGTTCCATGTTTAAATATTTATTTGTTCTGTCTGAATGTTATATTTCTGGAAATGTAAGGATGACCTTATTCTGTATCACCAGGTACTTCATCTAAGCGTACAACATCTTCGGTTTCTAAGGAGCCAAATTCATCACGAGACCGTCTACGGACATCAAGGACCTCAGCCAATAAGAAGCAGTCGGTGTCTGGGACTGTAGCAGGTGATGTGGCCGCGGGGAAGCGATCTCGCAGCCAGATCCTTGCAGAATCCGAGGGTCGTATGAGCAAGTCGAAATCAGATGGTCAGATCAGTGATAAGGTGGCTCTGGAGGCCAAAGTAAAAGACCTGTTGGGTTTGGCGAAAAGTAAAGATGTGGAAATCCTCCATCTCCGCAGTGAGCTGAGAGACATGAGGGCCCAGCTTGGTTTGGGAGGAAAGGAAGAACCGCCGCAGGAAGAAGCTGGGGAGGAGGAGAAGCCCCACGTTTCAGCCATCACAGCTGCTGACGTGGAGTCCACTCTGATTCTCTTACAAGAGCAGAACCAGGCCATCAGAGAGGAGCTCAACCTGCTGAAGAGTGAGAACCGGATGCTGAAAGATCGGCTCAATGCGCTGGGCTTCTCTCTGGAGCAGAGGCTAGATGCCTCTGACAAGCTGTTCAACTATGCCTCCTTGAGCCCGGACCTGGCAGCCAGCAGTGGGCAGAGTGATGGTGGAGGAACAGGCACACTAACCTCCTCAATGGAAGGCTCTGCCCCGGGCTCCTTGGAGGATCTGCTCACAGGACACCAGCACGGAGGCTCTGCAGACAACCTCGACAGTGAATCCAGCGAAGTCTACCAGGCCGTCACCTCCAGTGATGATGCTTTGGACGCCCCCTCCGGAGCTTCGTCATCATCTGAGTCGGAATGTGCACCTAGCAGGGAGCGCTCGCGGAGGGGCAGCAGCGGCAACGCTAGCGAGGTGTCGGTGGCCTGTCTGACAGAACGCATCCACCAGATGGAGGAGAACCACCACAGCACTGCTGAGGAGCTCCAGGCCACGTTACAGGAGCTGGCCGACCTGCAGCAAATCACTCAGGAGCTGAATGGAGAGAACGAGCGGCTGGGTGAAGAGAAGGTGATCCTCATGGACTCCCTGTGCCAGCAGAGCGACAAGCTGGAGCTGTACGGCCGGCAGATTGAGTACCTGCGCTCTCTGCTGGATGAGCATCACATATCGTATGTGCTGGAGGAGGACATTAAGAGTGGCCGCTACATGGAGCTGGAGCAGCGTTACTCAGACCTGGCAGACAATGCCCGCTTTGAGAGAGAGCAGCTGCTGGGGGTTCAACAACATCTGTCCAACACACTGAAGATGGCTGAGCAGGACAATGCTGAGGCCCAGGAGATGATCGGAGCGCTGAAGGAGAGGAACCACCAGATGGAACGCATCATGGAGTCGGAGAGACAGGGCCGAGTTGCCATGGCGGCTGCAGTTGAGGAGTACAAGGCAGCTGTGAGCAGCGACCAGGCGGAGCTGAACCGCTGCAGAGCCCAGCTGGACCAGGAGAGGCAGAGGGTCGCCGAGCTGTACTCTCTTCACAGCGCAGGGGACAAAAATGACATCTGCCAGCTGCTGGAAGGCGTCCGTCTGGGGAAGGAAGAGGCCGAGGCCAAGGCGGCAAAGTTGCAGGAGGAGCTGGAACAAGCACACAGTGACCTCACCCGACTGCAGGAGACTTTCAGTAAGGTAAGTTAAAACTTGTGAGAGACTCTGTGATGTAAAATCAAGCAGGGCATCACTATCCTGGAACTATAAGATGCTAAATTAATGTGATTGACCTAAACTTCAAACTAGGGTGCCAGAACTGGAGCAAGAGTTTTTGGGGCACCAAAATAAGTTCCTCTTTAACGATGGAGCATAGCCAGATTTGACTTTGAAAACAAAAGTCTCCAGAGTCTACTTTTCAGCAATAAGTGGTACATGTTCCACAACACTAAGCAGATGACTACTGTGCAGATGTGTTGTTAGGACGTTGTACCCAATATATTTCTATAAATAAAAACAGTATGACATTGCTGGTGCACAACAGTCCGCTAATTAGCTGCTAACTTGTTAAAGAAAGGAAGGTTAATCCTCCTTCTGTGTGTGCAGCTGGACAGGGAATACAGAGACTTCCAGGGGCAGGTGCAGCAGCAGATGACCGAGCAGGAGCGCACGCTGGAGAAGCAGCGCATCGATCTGCAGGAGAAAGAGACTGAGATCGCAGACATGAAGGAAACCATCTTTGAGCTGGAGGATGAGGTGGAGCAGCACCGAGCCCTTAAACTCCACGACAACCTCATCATCACTGACCTCGAGAGTAAGATCTTTTGTGAAACATAGCGGCCATAGCTTACTGTCAAGTGTTTGTCAAACTTTCTCTAATAGTAGTTAGGTATGTGTGGTGTTGAGTCAGTCTGTTTTTTTTGGCTTGTTGGCATTAATACCACCAGTATGTATTTATCTCCTAATTCAGACTCTGTGAAGAAGCTGCAGGATCAGAAGCATGACATGGAGAGAGAGATTAAGATTCTCCACCGCAGACTGAGGGTAAGAACTGCTGCACAGGGTGACTTAAGGACTGGGACAGATGGGGGTCAAACAGTATATGCATGATTTTTTTTGTTTTTATTTTATTTCTGTACAGTAGAAGAAAGAAAGAGAAGTACATGAAAGAGCAGCAGTATTAGGCCAGTAATTGGCACAGAGTAAATGTATTTGTACACTAGTTAAAACCCAATGCAAATACTCGATTGCAGTATAATTCACAGGGGGGGCAGCATATGTTGCTTGTAATGACAAACTCGCAGAGAATTATCACCTGACTTTGCAAGATGTATTTTAGCCACATGCATCTGTTGAAGTGTATGCTATATTTTGAACATTGTTGGTGCTTATCCTTACACAGTGTGTGCAGCAGGCACAGCTGTGCTTGTGCGTAGGAATACAGACATGATACGGTTGAAGGAATGTTGTGCCAAAGTGAAGGACAGGTACCTACAACCCCAAATCAAAAGACCTGGGTTTTTCACTATAACAATGTTTGAGCATCTAGCAGCCTAAGATCCAGATATGTCTCTAGGACTCGGTGGAGACAAAAGCAGAGCTACAAGGACAGTGTATGTTGGACTTCCATTAATCACTTGGCCAGGAACAAGACTCTGAATGAATGCTTATGTCTCTCCGTGTCTGCTGGGTTTGCAAACACATTCACCACGAGTGAGATGTTGCAGATTGTTTCAAAGGCCAAACAAAAATCATTAATAGTGCCTAAATAATCAGGTGGTTCATTTCATCTAAGTAATTTTCAACTTGCTGTCTGTCTGTGTGTTTGTGCAGGAAGAGTCGATGGAGTGGCGTCAGTTCCAGGCTGATCTGCAGACAGCCGTTGTCATTGCTAATGACATCAAGTCCGAAGCACAGGAAGAAATTGGAGATCTGCGGCGCCGGCTACAGGAAGCCCAGGAGAAAAATGAAAAACTGAGCAAAGAGCTGGACGAGGTCAAGAGCCGCAAGTAAGACTCACAGAGAGACAAAATGAGGGAAGATTTAACTTCCCTTATTTAATTATGATCCTGGATGCTCAGTAGCAGTGTTTACATTCATTTATCTTTGATGAATCCCACAGCTGATAAACGTCCTTTGCAGACCAAATGATTTATGGGTTTCTTTTCAAATACGATTTCACCGTATTCATCCCTACAACTTGAGTCCTTCTCAAACCAGTGTGTAGAAATAGCATGTACACTCAGAGCTCCTACACTGTCTAAGTTAAGCACTGTTTGTATTCCAGGCAGGACGAGGAGAGAGGCAGAGTGTATAACTACATGAACGCGGTGGAGAGGGACCTGGCTGCGCTCAGACAGGGGATGGGTCTCAGCCGCCGATCCTCCACCTCCTCGGAGCCCTCTCCCACCGTCAAAACACTCATCAAGAGCTTCGACAGTGCCTCGCAAGGTACCATAAACCTCAATTTCTCACTTTTATATGTTGCTGCTTGTCCTAAACTTTTATTGTCAAAGATTATCAAAGAAAATGCGTGTTTATTCTTTTTTCTTTTGCAGTAAGATAATTAATACATACATTTCAGCATTTATCCACACAGAAGGAACTTTTACAACAAGATCCATGAGGCAGTCCTTGACATCAGGAGTGTATTTGGTCAAGTGTGTGAAGCACACTGAGCTTTATGTGTTGGTTCCTTCTCACTCTTAACATAGGTCCACCTACCAATGGTGCCTCCGTGACTCCAACAGCGTCGGCTACCCCGATACCACGCACCCCCCTCAGCCCCAGTCCTATGAAGACGCCCCCAGCAGCAGCTGTTTCACCTATACAGGTACAGGAGGGAAGGCTTTGTATGACTATGTTACTTGTTTATGATGTGGGAGGATTTTCTAAACCAATGAAAGAAAATTGTCTCTCAAAAAAAAAAAGGAGATACTTCATTTTCTTTAAACTTCTTGGTTGATTGCACTTTTCTTTTATTAAAGGGGCATTATGTTGTTTTGGAGAAGAGTTTTAATGTTTACAATATTAATGAGGTAACATTATAAACTGAGAAATATTATTATTTTCCATAAGTGAATAAAGTTGTTTTTGCTCTGTCATATCAGAGACACTCCATAAGTGGGTCTATGTCAGCAACCAAGCCACTCTCCTCCCTCAGTGATAAGAGGCCCAGCTACACAGACATCAGCATGCCAGGTGAGGCAGTCTACACAACAGTACTCTCTGAAATGTAGATATAGATCTGTGAAAGGACAGAATAATGTACTGTGAAATATGGGTCACAAAGGCCAGAGTACTTTGTCCTCTACATCACATCTAAATGATTAACTGGAGTAGACTATGCCCTCTCTCGTGGGACAGTTTTTCCCCAAACCCTGGAGCTCCGAGTTAGTTCTACTTTACTGTATGTTGACATCATGTTTAAGCTAATCAAAACACTCGAGTGGATAAGAGGGAAATAATGAGCCACCACATACTGTAGAATTTCCCCTCAGTTCATTCTCACCAGTAATGAGTTCAAGTGTTTCGTGTGAACGTGCAGATCTGACCATAGCCTCCATCGTTCCATTTATTTTTCTCTGATTTATTGTTTTCCTGTCTGACAAGGCAGCCTCATTTGCCGGTATTCCCTGAACTGCGAGGGTCTGGAATGTGGCTCTTTACTGACCCTGTTACGTCAGAGGAAGCCCCTTTATAGAAACACTCGTACTGTATGTGATGTAAATACTGTGATGTATCCACAGCCGAGCACCTTCTCAGGGGAACCTCAGCTAGCCGGCCTCCGTCTGCCCTCCAGAGGGTCTCCAACATGGACTCCACCAAGTCAATTTCAGGTTAGAGATGCTCGTTAAGTTCTAAAAAACTTAGTGTGTTGCCAAAGAATGGAGCCTATAATCGTCTCCACTCTCCTGAACAGTGTCCCGGCGGAGCAGTGAGGAGATAAAGAGGGACATGTCGGCTTCAGATGGAGCCTCCTCAACCTCCCTGATGGCTATGAGTGCTGCCTCCTCCCCGCTCTCCCTGTCATCGTCCTCCCCCACTGCCTCCATCACCCCCACAGCACGCAGCCGCCTAAGGTACTACCTCCAGGGGCCATGACTCACCTTTATGTTGTACTCACTGGTAAAACTTGGATAGTTTATTTGCCTATAAGCATGATTGTGCTCATGGCTTAAAGTTTCTGTTTTCATTCTTGTCATTCTGCCAGTTGCCAGTGTGACATCACTTCTTCATCCTGTAGTTGTGATTGGTCTCCTTTAACAGAACACACAGCTCTTGACAGCTTCACCAGCCCATTAAGCAAATATGCTGTCTGTTTGCCTTACAGACTCTGTAAATATTTTAAAGCAGTAGCAGAGTTTTTGCTTACATGTCTCTTTTGTGTTTCAGAGAAGAGAGAAAGGACCCGCTGTCAGCACTGGCCAGAGAATACGGAGGCTCTAAGAGAAACGCTCTGCTAAAGTGGTGCCAGAAAAAGACTGAGGGATATCAGGTAGGTTCCTATCCTGCCATCAGCTGCTGCAGACGCCTGCCCGGAGAAAGGTGCACTGCCATCATACACCGCGGTTGTCTAGATATTTTTGTCATAGATACAAGACGCAGGTGCAGCCTTTTTCTTTCTCTGCGCACAGACGTTTTGTCTCGATCACACAGCCAGTGCTTCTCTGCCGGAAAATGTTTCTGTTCCTCTCCACACCAGTTACAGAGTAAATAGAAAAATTTGTGTTGTTTTAAGTCAGTTACTAATCTGCCTTTTTCCATCATGTCATGAGAAACCTTGATCTGATCTCATGTTTGCCACATAAAAGCAGCAGTTGGTTACCTTGCAGAGTGCCTTCATGCATGAGCTCACTGGTGGCTCCTTGTTTCATCGCTCCCTGTAATATTTCACCTTTAGTTGTCAGAAGATGCTGACAGTTAGGAAATAGGAAAACATATAAAGAAAATGCTGATTAGTAGGGTCATAAACAAGGTTTAATTTCATGAAAACCTTAAGGATTATAACTTAAACTCTCTTGAGTTGAGGTTTGTCTCTTCCCTGGACTTTTCTTGTCAGTTTAGTCCAGTTTGATGGAGACTGTTTATGTAAACCTGTGCTGAGACATTTAATGTCCAAGCATTGACCTAGAAGTGAGTGGTGCTAAAATGACGATGTGTGTCAAGACTCACTTGCCATATTGAAGTGATGTTTACCTCTCTTGGTCTCCATGGCACCTCAGGTCTTCTCCAGGAAGTGCGCAACATTTAACACATCTAGTAATTACTTGTCTGACGAAAAAACATGATTCTTTGTCTGAATCATTGGGCACTATCGAGGTTATAGTAGTGACACTGAGGAGATTTTAGCGTCAAAGATTCACAGCCATCCCTGCAGAGGACAGGTGATAGGCGAAAAAAATGATAAATGTGATAAGGATCTTCTTTGTGCTTAAATCATTTTAAATGGCTCTGTGAGCGCTGAATTTATTGTTGAAAGGGATGATGAAAGCCTGTAATGCACCTTGGCTTGCAGTGACATTCATGGCCTGTGATGGATGTTGTATCCTGTCAGCCCGGGTGAGGCCCAGGAATCGGTTTTCCATCGATTATGGTCCTGGATTGTAAATGTTCCGTTGAGTTGAATCAAAGTTCACAGGGATTGTCACTTTGATTTTCAGAACATTGATATCACAAACTTCAGCAGCAGCTGGAATGATGGCCTGGCCTTCTGCGCGGTGCTCCACACCTACCTGCCTGCCCACATCCCCTACCAGGAGCTCACCAGCCAGGAGAAGGCAAGTAGAGCTCCCAGGAAAGCCCCAACATCTAAGCCATCATTACCACTGCATCATTACTATTGTTAGTGTTTCCCTGTGTGTGACTCTGATTTTCTCTTCTCAGAGGAGAAACTTCACGTTAGCTTTCCAGGCTGCAGAGAGTGTTGGCATCAAATGCACTTTGGTAAGCTGTGCACCAATGTGAAATGACTTTATTGAAATAAATAATGGAAAAAGTTTTAACTCCTAGTGTTAATAAGGTGTATAGGAAAACAACTCTAATATGCTTCCCCTAACTTCTAATGTATTTGCTTTTCTACCATGGACTTTGCTCAGTCTACAGCCAGCTGCTGGTTAGCTTAGTGGAGCATTAAGACTGGTAAGGCAAGACTAGCTCGGCCTCCAGTACAAAAACTAGCGCCTTGACTTCCTCACAGCGATGACAGGACTCCAGGAAGTCACTGCATTCAGCCAGAAATAGTCCAGCATTGGCTGGCTATATGTAACACAGAGGTCGATGGAGAATTGTAACCAGTTTAACAAAAGCATTGCAGTGAATGACCTTGAGGAAGATGCTAGTACTTGAGTGAGGCTCCTAAACTGTGTCTTTCTCTGTTCTAGGACATAAATGAGATGGTGCACACAGAGAGGCCGGACTGGCAAAGTGTCATGACTTACGTCACTGCCATCTACAAGTACTTTGAGACCTGACTTTACCTGCAGCACAATCGGAGCCACGCAAGCCCCTCCTGAGCTCTCTGCAACCCCACGGTCAACTGTTGTACCTCACTGACGCCCTCCCCCACGCCTCACCCAGTCACGCTGCATGTCGATCCTCAGTATTCAGCAACACTAAAGGCAGACCAGAACCTTGCTGGACACACACAGCTACTCCATCCTCTCGGCGCAGTGTAGAAGATGCTTTGTGTAGAGTTGTTGTCCAAGGGCTTGCCTGTATATCTACTGTTACACTAGACGAGAAGCAACGCTGGTGAACCAAGTATGAACTGACAAGCAATGAAATCCTGTAGATCATCTTTGGCCTCAGTTCACACCCGAAAGAGCAGCATGAAAAACAAAGTCTCAGTGCCTTCGACCTGGCTTTTCCTGGCAAATATTTCCTGACGGTTAACCCAGTTTTTTCAGGGTGTTAAGGGGGAATTCCTGCAAATCTGACTCTCGGCATTCTAGACGAGTCATTTTCATAAATAGTCACATATATCTTCTTTTGTCAGTTGTGAATACTTTGTGGAAAACATCACCTTCTACAGAGTAACAAACCAATCGTCAATGATGCTGGAATTCCCCCACAGCCCTGAAAATTCCCTCTGGAAGGAGTTCAGACATACACAGCCTTTTGCACCAAGTCTTCCAGATGTTACAGTACGATACAGATGCCTCAATTTCAATGGATTAAGTGCCTGTGTGAGTTTGGATGCAGGATACCAGGATATGAGCTCTCTGTATTGGCCAATCCTCCACACAGTCAGTGTCTTTGTCAAACTGAAGATTTGAAGAGTGCCAAATACGTTTCGGAGCCTTTTGATTGTTGATTTCTGGCTATTTGGTCATCAGGACGGACCGATGCTGCAGACAGCTACTACATCAGCATCTGATCATGAGCGACTGTTTGCTTCTCAAGCACAGAAATATGCTATTGCTACACCACTACTACACATTTTGTCAAGCAGCACTAACACACTCATACGAAGGTTTTTCACTCACAGATTTGTTAAGGTGGACTGATATTCATTTGAATCGTATGGAGTTGAACGGTAAACTGCAAAACAAGTATTTGCATTTTTAGGGCTTGCATGTGTCATCTTGCACTTAGGCTCCTCACATTAGGCACATAGAGCACGTAAAATTTAATCCAAACTGAAATATGGGAAGTTTTTTTTTTTTTTTATAAAATCTGTTTTGATTGAGAGTGTAGTTCTGCTTGGATCAGAGAGCCTATATTGTAAAATGGTGTCACACCCGTGGACTCAAGTTTTTGGAAGCTGGCAGAGACGTGACGGGGTAAGGACACACTTTTATAGGTCAATGCAGCGTCACATTAAAGGACCTATTTCTAATAGAAGTTTATTTTTGAGTCTCATTCCCAACTCTTCAAATAATGATGCCATGGGTTGGCAGCAGACTCATCCTACAATCCCAAAGCGTCAGTTTTTTATGAGGTGGGAATGAGACTCAACAATCTGCTTTTCTTACAAATGGGTCCTAAAGTTATTGTTGAACTTGTTGGGAAATATATTTATCGCTTTGTTGCAGAGAGTTAGACGAGAAGATTAATACTAGTTAGCTTAGCTTAGAATAAAAAACAGAAATGGGGAAACAGCTAGCCCGTTTTGTGTAAAGTTAACTTAAAACTAACTAATTTGTTGTATCTATGAATGAAACAAACGAGATATAACGTGTTAAAGGGGCACTATGTAGTTTAGGAGAAGATTCAAACTCAGAATTTTACTATTTACAATATTAATGAGGTAATGATACATTTTAACTAACTAAATGAACAAGCTGCTCTTAGAGGAAAATAAGGTCCCTAGAACACTGTTTGAAGCTAGAAAGGTGGCAGGGTCCGCCAAATATAAACAAAGCGAAACAGTATGAAAATTGTGTTGTTCTTTGAGGTCAGTTTGTTTATTCAGCTTATTCAGTCATGAAACAAAGAGAGTTTATTTATTCAGTTTGTTGAGGCATAAAAATAATCTGTCACTGATTATGTTTCTCACATTGTGCACCTTTTAAGCAGCTTTAGTGACGCCGGCAGACAGATTTGTTACCTCTAGACCGAGCCATGTCGGCTGTTCTCCCTCTTTTTTTCCAGTCTTTATGCTCAGCCAAGTTTATCACCTGCAGCCCACAGACATGAGAGATCAGTCTTCTCATCACTCGGCAAGAAAGTAAATAAGTGTATTTCCCAAAAGTGTCAAACTGTTCCTTGAACATCAGCAATTGTTGCAAAAAACCATTCATTGCACAGAAATGACAAAATACAGACGAGTGATTGGACAATTCTATGTGCCATTGACATATCTTGTGTGTTAATACTTCTGCTGTGATAGACAGGTAGTTTTTTGAAATTCCTAGAATGACTAACATTACGATAGAGATTCCTTGTAGCACATAATGTCATTTAGTGTGTCCAAGTTCATTCAGCAGTGTTAATCTTGTGCCTGTTTGGTATTTATAAGCATTATACAAAAATGTAACATGGTTTATAACACACTAGAGGGACTTGTTAAGTATTTGTTTGCAATTATAAGTTCTCCTGACTAGACATATTTGATATTATGAAAGTGAGGGGTCGACCGATGTGGCTTTTTTCAGGGCCGATACCAATTATCAGAAATCAAGGAGACTGAAATCCGATATTTGGAACGATATTCATTGGCAGTAAACATTTCCAACAATGCTATTTTAATCAAGCACCACTCTTAAGTACAATTTTGAGGTACTTGCATATTTTTCCTTTCTGCTACTTTAAACTTCGTCTCCACTACATCTGTTTGATACATCTAGTCACTAGTTACTTTGCAGTTTCAAAAATGGCAGTGTTTATAGGCTATTAATTGTCACGTGTTACCAGTCAGATAGTGTTTATGTGGGACATTGTGTGAGAGGATGTTGCATCAGAGTCAAAGTAGCACATTTTGAAATTAGGTGTTTTGATTGGCAATCTTCTGAAAAATGCTGAACATCGGCCCAATAATCTGGAACTGTGTTAATTACTTTATGTTACCGGACATTTCTACAGCAGCCTCCATTTATAGGCATGGGTGCAGGAAGTAGTGGTGCTAAGGGGGCTGCAGCACCCCTAAAATTAAATTCGGCTATAACATATGCCGAATTTACAAGAAGGCTCAAATACTTCAGAATCGGTCAGAAACAGAGCTTCACAAAGCTTTTAAGGCTTCCCCTAACTCAACAACTCAAAACACTGAGCAGTTTTTATAGTCCGGGGGTATTCACCCCCATTCGTCATCTTCACGTTGTTGTTGACTGCAGTTGACTGCCATCTGCTGTAGTGCAAAACTGTCTCGAGTTGTTGTGAATTATTGTTAAGTACGAATTGATATATGTTACCCTGGCCATTCAAATGAATATAAAAAACACAACTTTATATAGACTGACTCTCAACTGTGACTGCGTCCCTGCTTATGGGCGTTCACAGTTATTGACAAATACATTCACAAGCTTTTATGTCTGCTCATAACAACATTTGAATGTGTTATAAACCATTTATTAAACTTCATCTAGCGCTTATAGAAGCTAAACAGACAGGACAGGACACTATCGTGTGTTTATCGTGCCTCAACATACCAAGTTCACTGTATTTATTTGCATGATTTCCAGTCATTGTTGTGAGGTCATTGCTTTATTTGTGTGTCTGGGGTGTATATGAATTTACCACACATACAGTAAGTAGTTGCACTGAGATAAGCTTTTTTTCTTTTTTTTTTTTTTTTATTGGTAGTATTATTCCACACCAATTTCCTGCCTTAACCGTTTGGCCGAGGGTTTCTGCGCGTGATACTGTGACATTTCAAACTTTTATCTTTCCTCACCAGGCACGTGTCACAGTGTGGAAATAGGTCTGTAAAACAAAGCTGTTCTTGTTTGTGTCTCTTGAGGAACCCTGATAGCGAGCCATGCTCATAAACCGTTTTAGGGAAGCTGGTTGAATCCCCATCATGTGTCCGGGGGAAGGTGACAACACACTGTTTATGGTTTGGATCAGATGATGCTGCCAGCTGGTATCAATAGCAACATCAGGAACAACATTTTTGTCCTCGATTCAGAAGCACATCCTGCTGCGCTGCCTGCCAACCACATCACTGCAGTGTGTACAGCTGCATTGGACATTCAGTGACACAAAGTTAGCACAAGAGCCTGCAACAATGAGTTTTGTTTTTGTGTACGAGAGAGTGCGAGTGAGTTATTTAAAGTCATCTGAAGGCATTTGTGATGCCAACAGATTTCTCCTGTTCTGTTTGATTCCACCGCTGGCCCACGTCTTCTATCATTCCCGACAGGAACGTCTGGGATCAGAGCGATGGGAGTGGAATGTGTTTTGATCACGCTTTAGTGATCCTGGGACTTTACGAGGGCCAGCTCGCGCTGATGTGGAGTGATTGATGAATACTGAGGCCGGCCGGCTGAGGAGAGACCAGACGGCTGGCAGAAGCTAGGAAGCACATTCCACCTCCACACGATGCAGCCATGAGGGACCTGTTACACCGTCTGGGACCTGAGATGATGCCCTTCGAGTGTATAGCTTTATCACAACAAGCAAATGTGAACAGTGCATTACGTCTTTAATGGGTCCACTTCATCACGCTACGTTTGTTTACTTGAATATGCTCTGAGAATTCCACTGAACCTGCTTTAGTTTGTTTTCTTGTTTCCATGTTGCCTTTTTTTTTTTTCTCAATCCTGCGCCATGTTTTGGTTTGGTGTGGATGTTTCGTCTCCTGATCACACTACATGCAGTGCTGAAATGGTTCCTCGGCAAAGTGAGAGCTGAATGAGTAAATGTGTGGGTATTTGTGTGTGTGTGTAAAGGGACTAAGCTACAGTATTAAGTGCACACTACGATGATAATCAGTTGTATAAAGAAAAAAAAAGTGCTGTCTGGTTTTATGTTGCTTTATTTTTTCTGGCAATAGTTATAAAAGACCGTTGAAGCAGCCGTGCGTGTTCTCGTTATTGTGGTTTCAGCTTCACCTGTGGGGTCACAAACAGTTACACTTCCAGTTATGATTAAATAGTGTGTTGACATTCACTTCGCTCTGGCACTGATTAATAGAGTGGTGCGGTCTGTAGTCTTAAAACCTGGACAGCAGTTAGCATTTTTGCACACCTGGTTCCCTTGTTTCAAAGTCTGAGGTTTTTTGTGTTGGTTTTCAGCGAACAGGCTGAAGATATTTCCACGTTTTGTTCTACAATGTAAAATAAATCATTAAATGTCCCACAATTCAATTAAAAAGCGTGTATGCCTTAAAAATGACGGTCGCTAAATGAGACTACAGACATCGTCACAAACGTCAAACATCATCACAGCGAACACGAGACTCATCCAGTCACTAGTCTGTCTTTACAGGCCGACTTTAGCTAAACTATTCTAACTCTAACTTCCCAACTTGTTTGTGAACAATTTATAGAAAACATGTATGGTAACTGTGTAGTTAAACTCTTAGTGGTGGTGACGCTAAAGTCATGCAACCGTGATGCCTGACATGATGATTTATGGTTAAATATACACTGTAAAATTCTCAGAAGTGGAGTTCTGTTCTGTGTTCTGTGAAGTTTATCTTGCTGAACAGAACATCTAAGCATCATAAACTTGTTAGTCACAGAGATTGTTTTTGGCAATAATTCAAAATCCAATTCAAAAGATCTGCATTGACTGATTTTTATTTTATTTTTTATGCCCGAACAATCTAAATAAGCACATTTTAATGACTGAATAAACAAACTGCCCTTAAAGGAGGACATCATTTCATACTGTCTTACATTTGTCGCTGAAATCCTTCAATCCCCAAAGTGTCATTATTTTCCTCCAAATTGCACCTTGGGAAGGGGTGTGACTTCGGCTCTCTGTGTGGCGGACCCTGCCACCTCTCCAGCTTCAAAGTGGACTGGGGACTTAAATGCTTCTGAGCACAGCTTGTGTATTCATGTATGGGAGAATGTTTATATATATAGAGAGAGAGAGAGATTGAATTGTTGTGAATATCAAAACTGTGTGTGTGTGTGTGTGTGTCATCCAAACACTCACACACAACTGTCTTTAACTGATAGGCCCTGGAGAGGAAACAGAGCAGGATGAAGATGTTATACGAGTGTGTGTGTGAGGAAGAAAGAGTGAGTGAGAAAGAGAGAGAGAGAGAGAGAGAGAGAGAGGAAGGAAAAGAGTGTCTGAAGTCATTCACTACAGAAGCTGTGTTATCTGTTCCGATTCGTGCGGGGGAAGAAACTGATCACACTTCTCATCTTCGTGTTTTTACTTCCTGGATCTCAGCGGCACGTCGAGCTCAACTCCGTCTCAGCAGACCTGTGAGGAAGTGTCACACTTATCGCTCTGCCGCGAGTGAAACCGATCATTTATGTGATATACTTTTTGTAGGTTTCATCTCCAAGGAGCCACCAGACAGCTTTTAAATACAGGTGAAGTGAGTCACATCGGAGAAGAGGTGAGTCTGCTTGTTTCTTCTAACCATTCTGCATAAAATCAACAAAACTTAAATACAACTTAAAGATGGACTTTACGCAACGCGGTCTCGACATGTTCACGTTTTTAAGGGCTACTTGGTGTGACGTGTGCGGTGTCCGGACCGCACGGACCGCAGACAGGCGCGTGTGATGCCTCTGCTAGAATGTGGTGGAAAGTGATGTCTGGTACAGGATGTCCTGCACCTGAGAAAACGAAACAAAACCAGGCCGTGTTGAAACCCTGGAGAAGAAAAAAAGAAGTAAAACATTAAGGACATAAAGCATCACCAAGTGACCAGAGGGGTTAAAGGAGTACTGTGCAGTTTTGGAGTATACATTTAAACTGAGAATATTAATATTTACAGTATCAGGGAGGTAATATTAGGAACTCAGACACATTATTTGTTCCATAAGCTGCTCTCAGAGGTAAATAAGGTGTAAAGTTAACTTAAAACTAACTAATTTGTTGTATCTATGAATGAAACAAACGAGATATAACGTGTTAAAGGGGCACTATGTAGTTTAGGAGAAGATTCAAACTCAGAATTTTACTATTTACAATATTAATGAGGTAATGATACATTTTAACTAACTAAATGAACAAGCTGCTCTTAGAGGAAAATAAGGTCCCTAGAACACTGTTTGAAGCTAGAAAGGTGGCAGGGTCCGCCATATATAAACAAAGTAAAACAGTGTGAGATTGTGTTGTCCTTTTAGGTCAGTTTGTTTTTTCTGTTTATTCAGTCATGAAAACAAGAGAGTTTGTTTTGTGGTTTGTTCCGGGCTACAAAACATGAAGATGTAAAAATACCTTTTGTCTCATCTTTTAGGTCTTTTTATCTCGTGGTTTTGACTTTGATTCTCATAAAAAGACTACTTAGCTCATATTTTGATTTTTTTTTTTTTTTCATGTCACCAAACATCTCAATCATGTATCAGAAGAGAAAAGTGCTTTTCTCAGCTGAATTCATGTCCTAAAGCAACTATGGGTGTCGTGACATACCGATATTAAAAATAACTGGGATATTTATACGTGAAATATTGATATCGTGCAAATAACCCTGCGCCTCTGCTTCGTCATGGTAGGTGGTGGTAATGCAGCTTAAAGGTGCACTATGTAGTTTTGGGAACTACATTTTAATCAGAAGAGAATATTCAGTTACAGAAAAAATTTATATTTCTGAGTTTTTGTTATGACCTCATTAATATTTTGAATATACAAATTCTGCGCTTGAATTTCTTCTCCAAAACCACACAGTGACCCTTTAATGCTGGTTGCCATCCGCTGTTAAACTAGATAAAGATGAAGATGCAGGAACTAGTTGTCACAGGGGATGACAGAGAAAAGCACCCTAACGAAATGAATTAGCCAGTGTGGGAGTACTTTAGATTTGGTGACTAATGGCATAAATAATATTAGAATTTTTTTTTTTTGGCCATGATAATCTGATATAGCAACAGCCCTAAGATTAATGAATGTCAGACAAAGCCTGACCTTAAGAGAGACCTTAGTCTCCCTTGTTGAATGAATTAATCCCTGGAGTTTCTCTTATGTGTTTCATAATTCTATCTCGGGCAGCGTGTTATTGAAGGATGTGTTACTAGCATGGGAGAATCTCTGTCGTAGTTTATGGAGAGTTATTATTTCCTCTACTGTCCTCTGGGAGTTTTTGTTTTTGACTCACCGCTGTTGCATAAAAAGTTTGAACACACTGTAATACAACACCAAACTTATCTGACATCAACACAAATAAATACCATGGGCTCGGTGGAAAGAGACCAACAAAAACTTTATTTGTGAGTCTAACAGAATGAACACAAAACCTAGTGATAACTATCAACGTTGAAATAACAAGTCTTTGGTATTAATATAAAGGTCTCATCTGACCCAAAGGGAAAAGCCTGACTCGGAGAGCAAAGACCTCTGTGTTCCAGCACAGCTGTTATCTCCAAAAACTAGACATAACCTCGAGAAACCTTCCCTCTGAGGGAATTCAGCAGCACAAAAACAGCAGATTCCTCTTTGTTAAGCCTTTTATGGGTTAGGGTTGTAGGAAGTCTCACTACAGTACGATTCACTAACCGACCAGGGGCCATATTTATCCAACCTCTACGAATTACGATGGAAAATACCTAAAAAAAAAACATGTAATACACCAACAGGCTACTCACCTTTAATTCATAAACCTACATTAAAGGAAAAGTTCACCCGAAAATGAAAACGTAGTCTTTATCTCCTCACCCCCATGCTGGTGGAAAGCTGGGATTGAAACCCTGGTCTCAAACTCAAGAGTCTGAATGAGACATGTACTTTACCAGGAAAGCCATTTATCAGCTTTACTACTTCATGTTGGATGACCAAAAGTTTGTGCCTCATTCAGACTCCAGAGGTTGAGTGGCTTTTGTGGCTTTTGCCTCATGAATTATCATTTGGCCGTTGTAAAGACTTTGATTCTGAACCACAAGAAGAAGTTCTTTAGACGTCTGTGGCTGAAGTTTAAGAAAGAAGTCTAAAATGACATTGTAAAAGCTTTCATTTTGAGCCCCGTGAGGACATCACTTGGACAGTGAACATCAAAAACATCAACAACACTTTCATTCTGGCTCTCCTGTGAACGTATTTTCAACGTCGGCAAAAAACACGTCTTTTGATACATTTTTTGCTGAGTGGGGCGGTACTAGGACAACATAACCAACCCTAAACCTGCCAGCACATTCTGATTCAAATGTTAATCCTAACTGGTGAGCAGATACACCTGCCCCCTGCGTCCCGCTAACAGGAAGGGAAAACAGATTTTCAGGGCCTTTAAATGTGCGAGTAGAAGTATTTTATCATTCATATTAATTCAAAATTGAACTTTCAGCTGTTTTAGAAGAATCGTGGTTCGTTCGCGAAGCATCTTGCGCGTTTCCTGCGTACGGTCCTCACGGTCACGAACACTCGGAGCTCTGCTACGTGAGCACTTGACACTGATGAAGTCTGCACAAACAGCTCTCCCACTGCTCCTCTGCAGGGTCAAGAGGGGCTGTTTATGGAAGACATCAGCAGCCCAAAGTCCCACAAAACTGAACACTCACATGAACGTTATGGTAGACTGAAATATGTTTATATACATTTTCACATTAAAGGTGCACTATGTTGTTTTGGGGAAGACATTTCTGCCTAAACAAACTGTCTTGTTTTCATGACTGGATAAACTGAACAAACAAACTGACTTTAAAAGACAACACAATCTGATGCAGTTTTACTTTGTTTATATGTGGCGGACCCTGCCACCTTTCTAGCTTCAAACAGTGTTCCGGGGACCTTATTTTTCTCTGAGTACAGCTTGTTTATTCAGTTATGGAAACGATTAAATAATTTATAATAATGATAATAAGCTGTATTATTGTAAATATAAAGTTTCTAGGTTTAAGACCTACATAGTGCCCCTTTAAAGCTACTGAGAGCTCGTGTGACTTCATTGAATGCTAAAAAAGTATTTAGTATTTCACCCAGAAGAGTTTTAAACCCTCAAGTGTGAAAATTGAAAAGTAAGTGTACCCCACAGACCCATTCATTCATAGTGAGAGTGCTGGTAATCTTTTACTCCTTAAAAGGAAAAATGTATTTGTATTGCACTATTATATGTATTTGTACTTGTTGTTGTTTTTCTGAGGCAAGATGCGCCGGCAAATTTCACAGCATAGATGTGACATTTCATAATATCACCCTGATATTCTAGCGAACACATGAAGTCGTAGTTTGACAGCGCTGCTCCTCTGACTCACTCAAAAAACATATCTGATGTACGTGTGTGTCTGGTGTAATCCACTTCCTTCATTGTAAATGCATTTCCTCTTTTTCACTTCTGCACAGCTTCATATGCAGCAGCAGCAGCAGCTTGTTCCAGTGATGTGCGTTGTTGGCATCATCTCAGCCCCTCGAGGAGTTCATGGGAAAAAGGCGCTGAGGGGAAGGACCTGAGGGGAGAGGACAGCAGAGAAGCTTTCCACCAGGAGAGAATGGAGACTGCTGTGTCCTGTGTGTGGAGACCATCTGAAGTTCAATAAGTTTAAGCTGAGCAGGTGTGAGGGAGTTGCCACAGCTGTCTGGACGTTTCCCGAAGTGTCGGAGGTGAGGAGGCTGAGGTCAGCGGCTGTCAGGCTGCAGCGATGGTCGTTGAGGTGAGGTTTCCTCCTTCCTCATCAGTGACCTCTCCGTTTGTCTCACCATGCCGGACTACCCCACTTCCTTTGTCCTTTACATCGTCCTGGAGCTGCTGATTGCTGTGTTCTCCGTGCTGGGCAATGTGCTGGTCTGCTGGGCCGTGTGCCTCAACAGCAACCTGCAGAGCATCACCAACTTCTTCGTGGTGTCGCTGGCGGTGGCCGACATCGCCGTGGGCGTCCTGGCCATTCCCTTCTCCATCGTCATCAGCACCGGCTTCTGCTCCAACTTCTATGGCTGCCTGTTCATCGCCTGCTTCGTGCTGGTCCTCACCCAGAGCTCCATCTTCAGCCTGCTGGCCATCGCTATAGACCGCTACATCGCAATCAAGTTACCGCTCAGGTCAGTGGGGAGTTATCGGTCGTTACAAAGGAGGATACTTCATGTGCAGTCAGAAACAAAGAGTGTTCGGTTCCACTTTAGAAGAAGAAAGATTCATTAAGGTTTATAAATCCTTCAGTTTATTGGCTGCATTCACTTGGATTAAAACCTATTTATCAGTGGCAAAATGTGACAAAGTACATTTATTCAAGTACTGTTTGGAGGTACTTGTACTTTACCTTAGTATCTACTCTTTCTGGTACTTTATACTCCACTCCCCTCCATTTTGGAGGCAAATATTACTTTTAAATTAATACTTTTTACCTTACCTGCACTTACTTGGTAACTTTAGTTACCAGTTGCTTTGCAGATGACATGTTGCATCAGAGACACATTTTTAAATCAATTTATTTGATCAACAACTAGATAAACATAACATTGATTCTGGATATCAGGTCCAATAGTCTGTTATCCCTTAGTATACATATATATTTTTTCCTTCAGTCCATTTATCGCCAGGACATGACTTTTTTTTACTTAAGTGGATTCAATATCAGATCCTTTATGAAATTTACTCAACTATTATCGGTTTGGGTGACTTTCAATTTACAGTAATATTATTTCACAAAATCTTTACCTTTACTCAAATATGACTTTTTATGAATGCTACTTTATTATTATGTAGTGCACTTGGTTCCACTCATGGGAAAAAAAAAAAATATTTGGTAAAACATTTCTAATGAAAATGTTTTAGATCAGAGTTAGAAAATGGATCACCAAAAAGAAATTATTCACACTTGCCCCTCAGGGCTTCCGTAGGATGAGTAGGTAACAACTGAATTTTCATTCTGAACTTGAGCTTTAATATCTGATGATGTATTAACTGTTTCTAAGACTTTTCGTTGCATTTTATGTGATATAAAGGTTGCCAAAGGTACAAAAGTAAGAAAAATGGGAAATATTTGATTTAGGACGAAAGAAAAGACCCTCAAGTGCATCCTTTGATATTCTTAAATGGAAAGAGTGAATCATTCTTTCTCTTTCTTTTCTCATCTGCCTCTCAGTCCCAGGCGATGGTCTCACAATAATACTTAATATTTCATTGCTATCTATCAGTGAAGTGTCTGACATTTGAACCGGAAAGTCTTGGCTGAGTAACTCTGCGTCCAGAAATGGCGTCTCCCACGAGGCAGCGTCCCCGCGGAGCAATCAAATGATTTTGCTCTAATTGCTTATACAGACTGTGTAGCCCCCTGTGTAAACCTCCCTTAATATTCAACAGCGGAAAACACAGACCGTTTATCTTAACGTCAGCTTTGACTTAGGATCCTGATTTGTTTGGGATAGTGTGTCTGCAGCTCATGCTCTGACCTCATCATACTCAAACACTGACTCCAGAACCACATGGAGCTCAGCCTTCCTGTTTTCAGTACTTCAGCCTCCTCCTCCTCCTGCTGACGATACGTGAGGGTCTCTCCGTGTTGTTCTTTGCATTACTGATGCAGGGGCTTGTTTTTACAGCATTAACCTTTGCACTTTAACATCTCAAGAATGCGACAGAAACAAGCCAAATATCTCAGCTGCTCTCCCACACTGCGCTACAGGCGGACTCAAAATAGACTTGTCCTTTGAGGAGTCCTGAAAGACTTAGTTTGTTTATCCTTTCTCCTTTAGTTCCGGGATGAGAAGTGCTTCCACGGAGCCGTCCTCATATTCTGTATACCCAATTAGACATTTTTATTATTATTATTATTATTAGATGTTTTAATATGGCTTGAGAAACAAACCTTTCATAGTGTGTTTGTCTTCACCTCCAGGTACAACAGCTTGGTGACAGGTCAGCGAGCACAAGGCATCATCGCCATCTGCTGGGTTTTGTCCATCATCATCGGTCTGACACCCATGATGGGCTGGCACAAGCAGCCCAACTACACCAACAGCACCAGCGAGCCACCCTGCCCGCCAGGCCTGATGAGGTGCCTGTTCGAGCAAGTGGTGGTCATGGAGTATATGGTCTACTTCAACTTTTTCGCTTGCGTGCTGATCCCCCTGCTGCTGATGCTGGCCATCTACCTGTGCATCTTCATGGCCGCGCGCCACCAGCTCAAGCTGATGGAGGTGAAAGCGCTTCATGGGGAGAAGTCGCGCTCCACTCTGCAAAAAGAGGTCCAGGCTGCCAAGTCTCTGGCCATCATTGTGGGGCTGTTTGCAGTCTGCTGGCTGCCTCTGCACATCATCAACTGCTTCACCCTCTTCTGTCCTGACTGTCAGCGTCCTTCACATTGGATCATGTATGTGGCCATCATTCTTTCCCACGCCAACTCTGTCATCAACCCCTTCATCTACGCCTACCGGATCCGGGAGTTTCGACAAACCTTCCGGAGGATTATCCGGCGCCACATCTTGAGCCGGCGGGAGCCGTTAGAGAGTAGCAGCATGCGCACCTCCACCCACAACAGCATCACTGACTCCATCAGACTGAAGGCTAACGACCTCAGCTTTGATGTTTTCACTGAGCACAGCAGCAGCAGCTGTGAAAGCTCCTACCACTGCCCAACTCATATCTCTCCTGTAGGCAGCGGTGTGGTGGCATTATCCCACCCTCCTCTGTCAGTCGTCATATCCCACTGTCCTGTGCCCTGTCCACTGCAAGCCCTCAGACAGACTCACATCCATATAGGTCATCATCTGCAGTGCGCGGAGCAGCAGCATGACTGCACCGGACCAGAAGTCACGGAGGACAAACAGAACCACAGCTCCGCCCAGGTCACATTGCTGTTCAACAAGCAGAGCAGGAAGAATTGCCTTAGTGAGGTGGCCATGATGACCTGACCTATGAACAGGAGGGAATATTCGCTATGCAGGGAAAAAATCAATGTCACCTCAGCTGCAACTCTCAAAGGAATCGAGACGAGTCCTGATCCACAATGGAAATTAAATGGGAGCACTCTTGTTAGTGACTTCCAAATTTAAACCAGACTGAAAGACTGAAACCACCGCTAGTGGGACAAATAGGTTGTGCTGCTTCTTAAAGGCAAAGTTCACCCAAAAATGACATTCAGTCATTATCTAATCAGGTCCATGCTGATGGAAAGTCAGGTGAAGTTTTGTAGTCCACAAAACATTTCTGGAGCTTCCCAGCAAAACAGCGGTGCAGCATTCTCCTAAACAACTGAAGTGCAGGGAGACTTGTTTTAAAATGTGAAAAGAAGCAATCAAAAAAGTCCCTGGAAGCCCCGAGATCACAAATTAATTTGAGAAGACCTTATTTACAACCTGGAGGTGCAGTCGAGCTTGTGCACCCACTTGAGATGGGGTGCACACTTATGCCTTTAGCGGCTACAGTGAATATTTCGACTAAGAAAAGGATGTAAATGACATCTTATCAAAACAGTTCGGAATTTTCCAGAGACTTGGATTATGCTGGATGAGCTGTACAAACTTTTTTTTTTTTTTTAAGTTTTAAAACGATCTACTTCAGTTGTTTAGGAGAATGATGCTATTTGTTGTGAGGCCCCTGAGAGGTTGATAGACTTTTTCATCGGCATAAAGGGCTGGTTTATAATGACCACCTTTTTACTTTTTTGGTAAACTATTCCTTTAATACATGACCAAGAGTGGTTCAAATCGACTGAGCGACTGCGAGTCCTCGTTATTAAAGTGCCGGCGCTCGTTGCATCAGTTTCAACAAAAAAGAGCACAAGATGCTTTTACTTGCTCTTTCCAAACAGAGTTCAATACAAATTCACTCTTACCAGTGAAATATGGGGTGGGACAGAGTGGAAAAAGCATTGATTCTTGCCTTTACAGGATATTTCTCCTCATTTGACTGTCTTCAAACAATACAACAAACTGTGAGAGTAAATTCCATCCCGCCACTCCTGGTGCGAGCGGGCCTTTGGCTGAAAACTTATAATTAAATTATTGAAAAATTTTTCAGGGATATGGACGCAAACGCACTCTAATGGATTTCAACTTTTGCCACTATGAAGGATCCAGTGCAGAGGATTATGTGTTACGCAGTAGTGCACCATCATTTGCACTATCTTTAGATTTGCCACATCCTGAGGACCTGCGAGGTGCACAGACCGTGATGCCAACCTGCTTAGCAAACTTCACGCTCATGTGCTTAAAGTTAAATATTTTTTACACAGAGATTTATGTGCCTCTTGATTTCATCATCGCCAAAAAAACGTTTGTGTCTGTGATGTTTGACGCAGCAGAGGGCTGAAAGTTGGTGATGCAATGCTGAAATGTATCCTTGTATTTTTATTTACTGTGTGAGACAATGTGACTTGACTGTATGCTTATTTAAGTGATATCAATGCAAACTTCTGAGGTAGTTTGTTCTGACGAGGACTGTGAATGATAACATTTCAGATTCATGGAGGAAGTCTGTGAAGTCCAGTGCAGCTATCGCCTTCTGTGATCTCACATGCAGGCTTGCACAAAGATCTGTCTTTAAATAAATCTTTTAACTGTGCTTTTAAGTGTACTTACAGTATTTGTGTTCCGCAACGGCCACAAAATGTTCCCAGCCGTTATTCAATAGCTGTAGGAATAGCTTCAGGCTTCCCACTGGCTTTTTCAGCTGACAGTTGTTTTTCATATCAGATCTAGGAGTCTATAGAACTGAGTCACAGATCTGGTTTGCTCCTTCTGGGAAATAGTTCATTAGGCAGTCAAACTATCTTTGGAGTTCTTTATTTTCCCAGCTCTTATCGTAATTCCCCTGTGGGTTCAGGTTACAGGGCGCAGGGCCCACTTTTCTTTGAAAGCTACCCAAGGGGCCTTCACTGCTTTTTTTAAAGATTCACGCAGAGATCTCCCGAGTCCTCGCACTGTGCTGCTGTCCTGTGTGGTAACATCTTGTCTCCTCAGCTGGGTCGGATCGAGGTTAGGATGCAACATTCTAGGCCATTACAGCTCTGCTGGAGCACTGGTGAGAAGTTAATTTTCATTAAAGAGCCATAAATGTGTCTTCTTGTGAGAAATCGTTTTGCTGAAAGCTGTTCTAATCAGTATTCTATATTAAAGAAATAGTTTGACATTTTGGGAAGTTTGCTCATTTGTTAACTTCTTGAGTGTTGGTTGAGAGAGATTACCACTTATGTACCTTTATAGTATCAGCCACAACATTACACCACCTACTTAATACTGTGCAGGTTCCTCGTGTGCAGCCAAAACAGTTCTGACCTGTCAAGGACTGGTCATAAGACAAGGCTTTGACAGTTTCTTAACATCAGTTTGTGTTTCTCCGGTGTAATAAATTAACATATATGATATGACAACATTATAAAGTGAGATGTGTCATAATTGTATTTCACAAAGGTATTCTACAGCAGTCAAGGACCCCTGAACTGACACAAATCGGATTAGAATTTGTCCGAGGGTCCTTCATCTGCTTTAAGATGTTTTATCACAGAAAAGACATCTGTAAATGAAGTTGAAAAGATAGTCTAAAATTACATTGTAAAAACGCAGATTATGAACCCTGCAGGGACATCACTGTAATAGTGAAAGTTGAACAGACAAAATGAAATCTATCATTCTGGCTCTCCATTGCACGTCTTTTCAATGTAGTCAAAGACATAGAATTGACATGTTTCGGATATGTTTTTGTTCAGTGGGAAATGCACACTGCGTTCCTCATGGACTGAAATATGGTGAAAATAAATGAACTTCCCTTTATGCTGGGACACCCTGAAAGCCCCTCAAGGACCCCCCCCCCCAGACCCCACTTTGAGAAACACACGTGCACAGTGCATTTTTTTGTGTGTAAACTGTAACTACTTAACTTCAGCCAGATAATCCCGAGTCAGCAGGTAATAAAAAAACATCAGCAGAGGGGAAAGAACTGACTGACCAGCAGGCCCACAGTGGCTCTCTGAGGCCTCCTGCTGGCCAAAGCCCTGTTTACAATGAGAAAAATCACACATCAAGACAAACATTTAACTGTCCTATTTGTAATAAAAGTTGAGTCTAATTCCCAACTCATCAGACACACTGGGGTGGCAACCGTCCTGACCAACATTCCCAAAGCATCAGCATTTCACAAGTTGTGAATGAGGATCAAAAATCAACCTTTAAATCAATTTATGAAAGTTGGTTTGTCATTTTTTTTTGTTGCAGAGCTGCTGAGGAAATGGTAAAAACTACAACAAAAAGAAAGAAGAGATTAGGAAGGAAACAGAGCAACACACTAGGAGCAAAAACCCTGCAAATCCCTGCAGATCCCCCCCCCCCAAAAAAAAGAAGAAAAAGTACACCCCCAAATCAAATACATTTTGTTCAAGTCATGACTGACATTCAAGTCTTCTTTCTTTTCTGTAGAAAACTTGAAACAAAACCTGATTAATTCACACATGGGGAACCTAATAGAATTGTGTTCTTACAATGTGTTCCATTTAGCTCCTAAATTAATTCCAACATTTTACTTGCCATTTGCCATAAAATATTTATTTATATTCTCTTTTTATAGACGTAAATAGATTAGAGGAAACACGGTGTAAGTATGTGCTCTATGATAATCTGTGGATTAGTTGGGTGACAATCTCCTATTTTTGAAGAAATATATTGGATTGTTTTTGTGACACACTTTTTCCTGGGTTAATTTTGATTGGATGTCACCACTATGGGGCGGGCCCTCACAGCTGGATCCTATCGTCTTTGATTATTAGCTCCTCACCTCTCCAGCGTCGTGTTATCACGCAGACGAAAGTGAAGTGCCGAAACGCGTTCGTTTTTTCCCCCCAAATAAAACATTTAGACTTGTTTTCTCTGAGAGTGCTGGAGATCTTTGGAGTAGTGCGGTCTGCCGTTTTAGTTCCACAATTCGGCATTAAGTACAAAACATTTAGATGTTTTCTTTCCTTGTAAAAAGTCCATTTACTTTGCGCATCGCGGTGAAAGCCTGTTACTTGTTTGGAGAAAGTCACCGGACTCCCTTTTAAAAAAAACGTTGAATTTGGAAAATTTAGCGTTTGGAGACACTGTGTAAACTCGGTGAAACGTCTACGGCAATTTATTGTGCCTTCTTGTAAATTCGGCATTAAGTACAATCCGTGAAGATGTTTATTTCCTTGTTAAAATTCAGTTTCTTCGCGGCATCGCTTTAAAAGCCTGATACTTATTTAGAAAGTCGTCGGACTCCCTTTTAAAAAAACGCTCCATTTTTAAACTTGAGCATGTGGAGAAACTTTATAATCTCTGAGACGCTGTCCGAGAACACACTTTAAACTATTTGGGCCTTCTTGTTCATTCGATCTGTAATCTATCAGGCTACATTTTGCTTACCCCACACCACACACTGAGGCGGAGGCACACATGATGTTAATGACTGACAGAACCTCAATAAACAGCCGCTCGGTCGTCTTCCCGAAGACATTAACCCGCGTCTGACAGCGTGTAAACAGCAGACTATATAACGACTGTAACACACAAGACGAGCACACATTTTGTTGCCCGCAGACTCAGAGCTGCGCCGCCGCCGTGAAACCCAACACCGAAGACGAGCGCAGAAATGTCCGCATGTGAGTTTGAATCGCTGGAGAAGTCCCTGGAGACTCACCTGCCGGAGGCCGAGCTCCGAGAGGTGAAGCGCATCTTATTCGGGAAGGAAACGAGGTGAGTTATCGCGAGAGGTTAGATAATATGAATGTTTTTACTTGTACTGTCTCTATATAAGTTGCTCCTGGTGAATAATTGCTGTGCTGAGTGGACTTTGGTCAGTGTAGTAAGAGAGTCGCAGTGAACCTCTAACCTGTCCAAAGTGAGGATTACCCAATATCAAACTTTAAACATGCGGGTTCTGTGTCCATGAAGGCAACACAATTAATAGTTATGTAAGCGTTATTGCTTAGTGTCTGTTCAGACCACAAGAAGTATCTTCAGTAACACACAGGAGAAAATAATGCACTGAAGAAGAAGGAAGACACGAATAGGAATCATTTTTATTGTCGACTAATCCAGAGATATTATTTATTCATTGGTTGCAGAAAAATGTTAATTATTTTCATAACAGAGTGAACAAGCTGTTTTCAGAGGAAAATGAGGTCCCCAGAACACTATTTGAAGCTAGGAAGGTGGAAGGGTCCGCCACACATAAACAAAGTATAAAACTGTGTTTTGCTTTTAAGGTCGGTTTGTTTATTCAGTCTTAAATGAAGAGTTTGTTTATTTATTTTGTTAAGGCATAAAAATAAAAAAAATCAGGCAATGAAGATCCAACACTTTCTTCCCCAGAACTACATAGCGCACCTCTAAATGATTTATCAGTTATTAAACTAATTTTTGTAGATGGACTAATCAGTAAATTATACTAATCGTTTCATCTCCAACACAAACTCATGTCAGCAGGGTCATGTGGTTCATTTGAACATACTGTCCAGTTGTCAGTTGACTGTAATATTCAAGAGCAGGAACTCTACCTGAGAGTGACTGACATAAACATTTTATTATTGTGCTCAGTCATTAAGAAGAATCAATGTTAAATGTTCTTCTTGCTGTTGTGTGGTTCGGGTGTTATCTGTTACAGGAAGTTGGACCTCCCGTCATGTGCTGTGGACGCTGCCTCTGAGCGAGACTTTGAGCTGAAGGGTTACGGGTTTGAAGCTGCGCAGGAACAGCTGAGGCCTCCCAGAAGAATCCGCGTGGGACTCATTCAGCACCGCATTGTTCTGCCCACTGATGCCCCCATCCTGGACCAGGTACGGACTGAGTGTATGAAATAAGGACGGTGCTTTCCTGAAAGTGCCATTCTTTCTAATGGTTTCAAAAAGAAGTCTGATTGTCAACTTATGAGAAAATTACCCTCCTTCTCACCTGATTTATTTCCTTAATAGACATTTCTCTAATGAGTTCTCTAATGGTCTAAGTCACTAGTTTCAAGTCTTCTTCAACACAGCATGATGCATACTTATACATTTTTGTCTAAATTACAGTTAAATAGACCATAAAGGAAGGTGTACTTTTTGGTGTGGCTACCTTGCTATTAACAAGTCACTACCACAGCGTGTCCTCAGGTTCTCGGTCAGACCTAATCAGGATAGAGTTGTTGTATTCGTATCATTTGCAGCTCCACCCTCTGATACAAATATGATCAGTTCTGGCCCCCACAATGGCTGTAATGCAGAGGTGGTTCTAGACCAGTTTTAATAGGGGGGCCAGGTTGGGGCCGGCTTTTTTGTTAGGGGGCACATACAACCCGGAAAAAAAGATAAATCCCTCATTCAGACAAAACAGTGTTTACAGTTTCAGCATTTTTTATTGAGTATGAAACTGCTGAGACACTTTATTTCTGCCTTTCCCTTCAAAACAAAATCATTGCAAGAAATCTGTCATTGTATTATTGATGCAGACTCCCTGTCGGGGGGGGCCACAGGGGGGTCCAGACTCAGAGTTACGGGGGCACTGGCCCCTGTTGGCCCCCCCCCAGAACCGCCCCTGCTGTAATGCCAAACTCAAGGCTTCAAAACGGTCGTCCACAAATACACAAGGTATAAATGTGAACTTACACTTACACCACATGTCATCAGACCTGTCGTGGTGCGCAGACAGACAGGATGCTGTACATTTAATATTAACGGCTCAGGTAACTGGTATAAATCCTCTGGTTCTCCCCTCCACAGATTAACGCCATGCATAACCGGGTTGGTGAAATGGTCGAGGTGGCAGCCATGTGCGGTGTCAACATCATCTGTTTTCAGGAGACCTGGAGTGAGTGCTGTCATGAGTCAGAACTGCACAGTAAGAAATGAGCCAGTCCGATTGACTAACCCGTCATATGCCGTCCACAGCCATGCCCTTTGCTTTCTGCACCCGCGAGAAACATCCATGGACGGAGTTTGCAGAGTCTGCTGAGGAAGGAAACACCACGCGCTTCTGCCAAGAGGTGAGATTCGGCTACAGAGCTCTGCCACAGCGCAATGACATGCTTTACTACTGAACACCAGCCCGGTAACACTGCAACTCTGTCACTAGCTGGCCAAAAAGTACAACATGGTAGTTGTTTCTCCAATTCTGGAGCGAGAAGAGCTGCACGACACTCTGTGGAACACAGCAGTGGTGATCTCCAACTCTGGGAACGTGCTGGGAAAGAGCAGGAAGAACCATATCCCCAGGGTGGGAGACTTTAATGAGGCAAGTGTGTGATTTACTGTTACACTATGTGATCCAGTGCACCTGTCTAAAAAATTAACGTCACCATGTTTATTCACACTCAGTCTACATATTATATGGAGGGCGACACCGGACACACGGTGTTCCAGACACAGTTTGGGAAGATAGCTGTGAATATCTGTTACGGGCGCCATCACCCTCTCAACTGGTTCATGTACAGTATGAACGGAGCTGAGATTATCTTCAACCCTTCGGCTACTGTAGGTGCTCTCAGGTAGGAGACGAAATTCAGTAAATAAAGAGGGGTGTAACCTAAGCCTTAATTTTTGTCTGCTTTGCCCGCCAGTAAAAAAAAAAACAAAAAAAACTACTAAACCTATTGCTGCTGTAAACTGTACTAAAGTTTGTTGTTATATGCATATACAACAGTAATATTTGTCTTTCTTTCTACAGTGAGCCCATGTGGCCTATAGAGGCCAGGAATGCAGCAATAGCTAACCACTGTTTCACTTGTGCAATCAACCGCGTCGGGACGGTAAGTTAGTCTCTTTAACTGCTTTGTCACCAAACTGCAGGGCTGTAGACAGAATGTAAGAGTCCTGCATGTGTTGCATTTTGATAAAAAAGTATTTTTGTTCTGTTTTTTTTAAGTCTGGTTTCATCAAAAGAGATCTTAATTGACTGATTAATGCCTAAACTAAATAAACAAAGTCACCTTATTTTTCTTGACTGAATAAACAAACTGACAACACAGTTTCATACTGTTTTACTTTGTTTATATATGGCGGACCCTGCCATCTTTCTAGCTTCAAACAGTGTTCTGGACCTTATTTTCCTCTGAGAAGAGCTTGTTTATTCAGCTGTGATAAAGATGAATAGTTCTGACTTCGCATTATTAATATTGTGATAATTAAAATTCGGAGATTCAATTTTCAACTATACAGAGTGCCCCTTTAAAACAATGTAAATTGATAATTATATCACTTATTTTTATCCAGTGGCCATTTCATCATCACTGATTATCAAACCAGACTTTCTTTCCAAACCTGATTCTTCTTAAAATGTAAAGTTACACAGAGCAATAGGCTGTAACACCTTCCACATCCCGACACTGAAGGCAGGTCAGTCGATGGTAGCTACAGGTCTTCGCAGGTGTGTCCACTCACCTGCTGAATAATCCCTGTTGGAGCTTGTGACTTTATGTACATTCTTGTGCTTCCCAGGAACATTTCAAAAGTGAGTTCACATCCGGTGATGGGAAAAAAGGTAAGGGATTTATTTTCCTAAAATTGTGCAAGTTTAATATGTCCTTTTTAAAGATGCAGTATGTAAGAATCTGCCACTTTCGTAAATTCATAATTAGAATAAAAACTGGGCAGCCCACCACCACAGCAACCACTAACTGTAGCTGCTTTTAATCAAGTTAGCTCAGTTAACTGTGACTTGAGTATGACCAGACTGTGGGCTCGGAGCAATGCAGGTATATAAATGCTGATCATTAATTTGAATGTTTTTAATATAAAATTCTTCCATCTTTTAATTTCTGCCACTTGTATGGTTGGCTGTGTGTAGGTGAATCTAAACTTGCACTGTTAACCTTTCCTGGTCTTTCGTAGCCGTCACTGGCAGGGTGAATTATTTCAGTACCACTTACTGACAGCTGTCCTTACTTCTGCAGCTCACCATGACTTTGGACACTTCTATGGATCAAGTTATGTGGCTGCTCCTGACGGCAGCCGCACCCCTGGACTCTCTAGGACGTCTGATGGACTTCTGGTGGTAGAAATGGATCTAAACCTGAACAGACAAATCAGCGACAAATGGAGTTTTAAGGTAAACATTAATCAGACCTGCATACATTTAAGCATCCTCGATGTACGTTCCATTTTGAGCTGCTTTAAGAAAGATGGTTTCTTTGGTCCGGCAGTGACTGGATCGTTGGGAAAAGTTTTTGGAAGTGTTGTACTGTGGACATTATTATGATGGAAGCACAATGTGTTCTAATGGACTTCTTTTCATCTTTCTGTCCACTCTCTGTGCAGATGACTGGGCGGTATGCTGAGTATGCAGAGAAACTTACAAAGGCTGTCACACATGACTTCAAACCCAACATAGTGAAGGAGTAGATGGTATTCCACTATAGTCCATGAATGAAACACACCAAGTTCAGTCATTTTCATTTAATTTGACATTCTGTCTTTGTATTTGTCAGTTTATCACAGAAAACTAAATTCAAAGTTAAAGCTTTGTTGTTGTTGTTTTTATTATTAATATATATATATATATTGGATAATTATTTAATTAGTGATTTGACTCAAGCCCAGATGTTTCGGTTCTGTGAAGGTTACAATGGGCACTGAAGCCACAGATGACAATTATGGGATAGTACTAAATGCTAAAACCAAATTGTAACAGTAGCACAAGTGGAGAGGAGTCCGGAAGTCAATGACCTGACTTTGTCATGTTCCACAGAACTATCTGTCTTATCTCAAGTTCTGCTTATATTGGCTAACAGTAGCCACTGTAAGCTAAAGGTCAAAATAGACCAAATAAGCCAATAGCAGCAGAGTGTAAATCATTCATGTTTACACATTTAACCAGTTTTATTGAATAATTAATTTGCTGTTGGAGCAATCTGTTTCCATTTCAGTTAGTTTAGAGTCGGTTAGATTATTCTGCAGAGTAATGTGACCATGCTATTGGGTGCCACAGCTGGTGCTCATAGTGGTGAAGTTGTCTTAAAACCTAGAATTCAATTAGTGTTTTTGCACATCGTGTCCCCTCATCTCAAAGTCAATGAGTTTTTTTTTATTGGTTTCCACAGGTTTAAGATATTTAAACATGTTGTTCTACGACATGAAATACATCACTACATTTCCTGCAGTTTAATTATAAAGCGCTTACGTGTCTTATAAACAGCGGTTGCTAACAGGTGGCTAAATGAGACAACAGAGGTTGTCATGAACATTAAACATCATCACACCAAAGACAGACTCATCTACTCGGTAGTCCTTGCAGGCCAACTTTAGTTACAAACCATACCAACTCTAACTTTACAACTTGTAAATTTCACATTATAGAAAATGTAAGACAGTTAGTGGTGGTGACTTTAAAGTAATGTGATGTAATCACAAGGACATGTAATCTGTTTATAGCCTAACTTTAGCTTTTTACTCTTAGAGATTTAATTTACGCTTCGAAAATCACAAAAGTGGTGTTGATCTGTGAAGATTATCTTGCTAAACAAAACGTGTAAGTATCATAAACTTGTTTCTGTCATTTTCATCAATAATCCAAAAATCCCAGACTTTTTTCGGAGGGAACCAAGGAGATGTTTTCAAAAAAATGTGTAAAAGTAAAATGTTATTGCTAAAAAAGCTCTGTATGTTAGACTCCATTTCTAAACAAGCGTTAGCAGCCACTGCTTTCCGAGCAAAGTGGACAGAGGCACTAGTCCACAATCTTGTATAGGCAATGGAGAAAGGAAGGCTAATTTTTCATGTTACAACCTACTCGCATATGGCCATATAAAAAATGGGATTAATACATGTAAATTGCCACAAATTCTTAAATTGAGCCTCTTTAAACTCAAACTTGCTGAAGTGCAAGTTCATTGGCATTTGTCTGGATAATTACTTTGTTTGAGACGAGCTTCGTTGCACCTGTTTTATTATTCTTTTTATTTCAGAGAAGAAAATGCCCCATAAGGTTCTTTAGCCTCACAGATTTTAGGGGCTGATGTTTGAGATAATTCAAGATTAATACCCTGCAGCTCCATGGGTCCAAGTTAGCTAAATGAGAATTACCAGGATCACACTAGCTGAATAACATCATGGTAGCCTACGTATGGAAAACCAGCTCTGATGTTATTCCCCAATCTCTGGCTGGATGTTAGCATTTCCAGTAATTGGAAGGTTGCTAGTTTGGTATAGCAAATTGTCAAAATGAACCCCGAATTGCTCACGATAAGCATGTTGGCAGTGGGACAATGGGTGTATAGAGGAGTCAATAGACTAAAAAAGAGATTTAGAAATGTATGTGTAAGGAACAATAAATGTTCATGTATCAGGAAAAAATGTCAAGGATGTCATATTTCCAAACCCTTTAATTACAACATCATAAATGCAGCTCTGTCTCATAAAAAATAAAGTTTGTGGTTGTAACAACCTGGAGAATACCACTTTTCATAGATTCAGAAAAGCTATTTCATGGTTACATTTTTAATTTAAATAACACAATTATGTCAGGTTTGAAAAGCATAGTGCAAAAAACGTTTACATAATACCAAAATTAAAAAAATACAACTGAGGGACAATGAGGAAATTACCCGGTCTTCATGGCTTTCAAACAGCCAAATTACAGAGTCCAAATTACACCTTTGTTCTGCAACATGATCAAAACAACCGAACAACGCAGCCATGACTCCAAAACACAAGATGAGCTGTTTTTATTCCAGTGAAGTGAGGAAAACTGAATTCATGTTTCAGTGTGTTCTTCTGCAAGTAGACTGACTTTCATAGACACGCTTTGGAGTATTGCATTGAACTAAGTTTGTCAATTGATGTGCATGTCACACATTTGGGCATTAATTACCTGAGACTCTCAAACACAACTACTTCCTGTATTCCCTGTTGATAAAATCATCAGAATAAAAAGCGGCAGACAGTTAGCAGGATTTCTTCAAAAGGCAGGTGGAGGTGAGGCTTCAGTTACATCACTACTGAACAGCACAGCTAAATTGGATATACTAAATGTTGCCCTCATCAGCCCTGAATTATGTGCACATTATTTCCTGGTAATTCCTATTCTATGTCACAATTCCCACATTTCATCCATTTTTTGAAATACTCAGCTCACAGTTTGACATTTGAATAGCTTCAAACATATGAGCAACCAGAGTCATTAAAACTGAACAAAGACAATAAAATTCATTTGAACTAGCTGCTCATTAAAAACAAAAGAGTTCAACTTATATTATTGAGCCTCTCAGCTGTTAATCCATCAGGGGGTCGTATAGTAGTGACTGTATAGAAGGGAATGAGAGCGGTGAATCTGCCTCTCATGAGCAATTAGCACCAAAGATGATGGCCCAGGACATCTGAGACGATAGACAACAGGTGGAGACACGAGTCCAACACTGTTGACCTGCAGCATTAAGTCACTACAATGATGAGCTGAGAAAGAGTGAAATTTAAATCCAATCGCCACAGTCCATCAACTCTCCTTAAAGACGAACAGGATGTCCTCATCTGTCCCATAGCTCCGCCGAGCCTCCTCGAAGTTACTGATACTGGTGCAGCACACCCCTGAATGAGACACGCACACACACACACCTGTCAGAAGATTACAGTACCTCGATGATGAATCCTGTTGACTTTGGTAATTCTTGACTTGTTTTCTAACACCAAGAGGTTCACATTTGGTATCTTGAGAGATGTCTCAGGAACTACTTGACAGATTAGAAATTTGCTACAGCAATAACTTTGTTGATTCCTTAAAGGGGCACTTTGTTGTTTTAGAGAAGAAATTCAAACTCAGAATGTTAATATTTACAATATTACTGAGATAAAAATACAAACTCAGAAAAATGTATGTTTTCCATAACTGAATAAACAAGCGGTTCTCAGAGGAAAATAAGGTCCTAGAACAATGGTCGAAGCTAGAACGTTGGCAGGGTCCGCCACATCTAAACAAAACAGTATGAAATTGTGTTGTCCTTTAAGGTCATTTTGTTTATTAATTGATGAAAACAAAGACAGTTTATTTTGTTTGTTTGGGCTTTAAAAAAAAAAAAATAGTCAACAAGGATCTTTCTCTTTCTCCCCCAAAACTACATAGTGCTCCTTTAACTTTTCATAAGGTCCAAATTTCAATGGATTGTGACCAACTTCTCTAAAAACTAGTGACCTCCTTATCATCCAACATTTTGTGCTCAGTAGTAATTTGCTAATGGTAGCATGCAAACACACTTAACAGAGTGAACATTACACCTGCTAAAAATAAGCACGTTAACATGATGACGCTGGCATTCAGCTCAGATCATGCTGTACCCACAGAGCTACTGGCATGATTTTGTCTTGTGTAAATTTTCATTTTGCATGATTAATCACACATTCTTCTTTTAATCCTTATTTCAATAATTGGCTATTACCCAAACTGTTGTTCCGAATGCATACATTAAAGGGGCATTATGTAGGTTTAAAGACATTCAAACTCAGAATTTTAATTTTAACAATTTCAATGATGTCAGAAATATGTATTTTTTTCCATAACATAACAAGCTGTTGGTCCCTGGAACACTGTTTTAGTTTGTTTAGGCATAAAACAAATCAGTCAGTGAAGATCTTTCTCTACTGATTAATATTTCTTCCCCAGAATTACATAGTGTACCTGTAAGTAACAGCTTTTGTCAAGGCGCCAAATAAGCACAGCTGTCGGCCACAAACTGGTAAAATCAGAATTTTTTTATACTATTTTTTTATTCAAAACCAGTTATGCCTCACCCTGCCTGTGCTTTGGACATATGAGTTTACTCACGGTCAGAATAAGCAGGGTTGTTGTAGAAAACACAGCCAGTGGTCCTGTTGAAGCCGCACACGACCACAAAATGACCCTGGTACTCTGGCTTCCTGCAGAAGCACTTCTGACCCACAGGCAGGAAGCAGCAGTATTTGACAGGCGATGAGCAGAGCTCACACGTCAAAACGACAGCGTTGACCAGCACGATGGCGACGTGGCCCTGCTCCAGATGAGACTGGATTTCCTGAACCGTCACAGAACTACAGAAACATTATCACAAACACATATCAGGTGTTAGGTTTACTTTATCTGAGGCAAAAGCAGGTGGGGGTTGTCCATATTATTAATAAGTAACAGAAAGCTCACCATTTCTTCACCATCACACCTTTGCTGTCTGCTTTAAGGAACAGCTCATTCACTCTGTCTTCTTCTGTGTCAAAGTGTTTTTTATAAAAGGACTGCAAACCATAGCAAAGACAACAAAGTCACACACAGAACTAGGCACATTCAGATCTGTTTGGGAGAACACTGACAGCATAGACTCTTCAAAGTACCTGATTTCTAAAGCCCTTATCGACACCCAGAGTCTGGGTACAAAAGCAGTGTTTAATTCCTAGATGGCACATGAGGTAGGCCAGGTCAATAGTCCACACACTCTCTGTGAGCTTCAGCTCCCAGCATGCTCTCTGAAACTCCTCATCACTTACAGGATGGAGGTACCTGCAAGAATACACAGTGACAGACTGTAAATGAAGACTGTAAATGATTTATATACATAGCTGTATGTATAAGAGACACAGTTGGGCTTATACATAACGCAAAAGGATTCACATATATGACTTCAGAAGTTGGAAACTTCTCTGTGCACTCACTTCAGGACCATCCTGGAGCAGGCTAACCCACAGTCCCAGTGGTACAGCTGCCGAATGACGGGTACATTCAGCAAGACGGCATCCTCTGAGAAAACCCGAGGAGTTAACATTAGTTGATCTTTAGTACCCGTGTACTGGCGCTGCTATCAGAACACAATGCTAGCTAGCTCAATAACATAAAGTTGTTGATGTCAGGTCGTGTTACTCACCTGTCATTCTGCTGTTTTCTTTCGAGGACAACCAGCCGACTAGCTAACTCAAGACAAGCTGGTCAGTTTCATTTACAGCACCAGTGCCGGGGTTGGGTTTCCTCATCGATGCTAACTGGGAGAAGCCAGCTGCCCAGCAGCAAGTTTAGCTCTCAGGCTAACAGTTACATTAACTAGGCTGCCAACACAGCGAAGCTCGCTCTTCGACGCACACCGCTGCTAGACATACAGTTATTCGGTTAACTAAAAAAATATAAGGAAAAAAGTTAGAAAACTATATTTTATTAAGTTTTAATGTCGGTGCCTCTGTCCTGAAGGCTCGCCTGCTTCCACTTCTCAGTTTCTTGCTAGCATACAAGATTCTTCTCCTACTTCTTCTTCTGCGGAGCTTCTTGTTTTTGGTTATGTTGCATCATAAAGTGGTGCTGCCCCCGTGCGGTGCGGGACACCCACCTTTAATCTGACTGGAAGGAAACAGTTCTTACAGTCATTCGTTACATGTACACATTCAACCAGTTTTATTGAATAATTAATATGATGTTGAAGCAATCTGTTTCCATTTCAACTAGTCAGAGTAGGTCATGTGACCATGCTCCTGGGTGCCACAGCTGGTGCAGTGTACAGTCCTAAAACCTGGAAATCAGTAAGTATTTTTGCACATCTGGTTCCCTCGTCTCAAAGTCTATGATATTTTTTTTGCAGATACTTTTCAGCTAAACGCCTGAAATAAGGTCTGTGGTTAACGTAGGCTGAAAATATGTACACGTTTTTGTTCTGCATCATGAAATACATCATAAAAGGTCCCACAGTTTATTACGTGTCTAAATGAGATTACAGAGGTTGTCAGGGACATTAAAGGTCATCATCTGCTCATCTACTCACTAGTCTGTCTTTACAGGCCAACTTTGGTATCAGTTAAACTATTCTACCTCTTAACTTTACAACTTGCGTACTGATCAGTTTATAGAAAATGTGTGGTAACTGTGTAGTAAGACGCTTAGTGGTGGTGCTGTTTAAGTCATGTAAGCGCAATGTTGTCTGTTTATATCCTAACATCTGTGTTTTACTTCTAGCAATGTATTTTACGCTTTGGAAAACACAAAAGTGGAATCCATTTGTGGAGATCATCTTACTGATCTTGTGTTTGCCACAGAGATTATTTTTGGCTAATTCCAGAATCCAATGAAAAAATCCCATAGGCTTTTTGTGTCAGGAACCAGGGCAATGCTAACATGACGCCCACTGCTGCTACAGTTATTTGTTTAACAAAAAAAAAAAAATGGAGGACAAAAGTTAGAAAACGACATTTTATCAAGTTTTTATGACGTTTAGGGTTAGGTGCCTCTGTCCTGAAAGCCCGTCCGCTTCACTTCTCTGTTGCTTGCTAGCCAAAGATTTTTCATTCTACCTTGATAGAGTGTTGAAGGTGGAGCCCAGTTCATTCCTAAGAAAGCTGCTCAGTGGCACATGAAGCCAATCAGGCTCGACCTGATGGCTGTATAGTGCTGAAGTCATGCCTCATCCAGTTTGCTCTATTGGACTGGAAACTTTGTGTGGTGGTGAATGAAGAGGGACAAATCATTTTTTGATCCCACTTGAACTGTGATTCACACCTATGATGTTTGTGAATTTAAGTTGCAGTTTGTCATCAAACTAATTTAATATCAGACTGTGAAAATAAGTAATTATAAAGACTACGCAGCCAACAGTTGCATTAGTGACGTCGACTCACTGAACAGTCACTAAAACATCGTAGACCTGCTCCTGTATATTAGCATATGTCTTTTATATCTTTTAAGTGCCTTTTCTGGGCCAAGTTGGCAGCCATGTTGGTGTTGGTTACGTGTGTTGAGCGAGACAATCCAGTTCACTGAGCGGTTTAACACAAAACTAAATGGAATTTTACTCTATTTGCGACAAACTGTGACTTTCTTGACTTGGAAAATGTTATTTTAAATGACAAACATATGTGTAATTCATGACACATTCATTGTCCCTCTTAATTCACTACTATACAAAGTATCTGAAAATTTTCACCATGGGGTCCACCAGAGGCGTGACTTCTACGGAGCCCCTTAAGGGACATGGGGAAAAAAAAAATGATGGGTGAAAAAAAAAAAAAAAGATGTCATTTTTGCGGGATCTCGCAAAGGTTTTGCGAGATCTCGCAAAGGTTTTGCGAGATCTCGCAAAAAGTTTTGCGGGATCTCGCAAAGGTTTTGCGAGATCTCGCAAAGGTTTTGCAGGATCTCGCAAAGATTTTTTGCAAGATCTCGCAAAACCTTTGCGAGATCTTGCAAAGACAATTCTCATCTTTAGCTGACAGGAACTCAAAATAATGACTATATTTCCAGCTAGAAAATGCGCATCTCTCTCCTCCCTTCATTGTTGTTTGCGTTTGTATCGCTGCGTGGTGTTACACGTGAGTTGTGCTCATGCTGAAAACGTGAATTGTGGCACACGTGACATCGCTCCCCGAGTCAGGAAGAAAGCAGAACTATATATTTTTACTAAGGAAAATGACAGAAATAATGATAAGTAACTTTAATCTGATTACTAGTTTGTAAATGTTGACGTGTTAGATTACTCGTTAATGAAAAAAGTGGTCAGATACCGGCATCACTGCGCAGAGAGTCTTTTTTTAAGGGGTCCGGGGAAATTTCGAAAATTTTGAAAACTGGGCTGTTTAAAGATGCAATTTCAACATAGTTTGAGAAGGAAAGGAAGGCCAATCGTTGGGTCCTCATCGTCATATTTTAATCACAAATAAAGCTAATTTTCCCTCACTATAGGCCTACTGAGTATTTTTTATATATTACAGCCTATAATAAGACCTGCGCTGTGTGCATAGGCTATAAGAGCAGGTAGAACATTCCTTATTATAATTTCTTGGCTTCATTGACTATCTGCATCAGGCCTGCAGGAGGCTTTGTAGGTAATAAGAGACAAATATCGTCATTTAACATCGTCAGTAAACCCACAAACGTAATAAAAATCTGCAGCATTTAATGTTATAAACCCACAAATATAATATATTTTCCACAAACGTAAGAGCCGCAGCCTACTACAAACGTAACAAGCTATTTTCTACACATGTAATAACTATTACGTCAATGATTTATTTGTGGGGACGTGAAAATCTTTATTGTAATAACTTCCCACAAATGTAATAATACAATGAATAATGGTCGGGGTCGTTGTTTTTTGTATGTTTGCCTATACACCTACTAATACTACTGACCGTGGGCCCAAAATCCAGCTGCTGACTCTCCGCTGTCACACAGCGGACCCCTGTGACCAAAGTGTCAGCTGGACTTCAGAAGGGCCAGAATTCAAAACTACTAGAGCGGCCGTAAGCTGTCATTTGGACCGCTAGATTTAAACTCTATAATCTGTCATGTAAATACCCAACTGAGTGATGAATGCATTCATGTGTCATGATATTTAAAAAAACAAAAAAACAACAACGAAATAACTCCAAAATTAACACGTTAAGAAGTTTAATTATACATTTATCAATATTCACATCATCGCACATAGTAAACTGTAATCATTGCATATTTACACAAGATTTTAATAGAGAAACACATAGAAAATTAACAACTAAAAGTAACTTACTTGACTCTGAAACATTTTATTTTAACACTTAATATATAATAAAACAATAATAGTAAAATAATTATCGAAAAAGCTGGAAACGAGCTGATCTAAAACAAACAAAGAGCCGTAGTGATCACTGGTCACATCTCCGCACATTACCTCCCCTCTCGTACAGTTACACACGGGCTTGTGGCATTTCAAGTGTCCGGTGTTTGGTTCCGTTTGCAGCGGACCGGCACTGCCTCCGTGTCCGTGTCAGCGAAGATGGCCAGTTGCGATCTTCTATAACATCCTCCTCGACCTGGCTGGGATCAATGCCCGCATCTTGTTCAAGGAGTGCTCAAAGTGATCGAAACGGCTCTTTTTTTTTGTTTGTTTTAGATCAGCTCGTTTCCAGCTTTTTCGATTATCATTATTTATTTTATTATATATTAAGTGTTAAAATAAAATGCTTCATAATCAAATAATTACTTTTCTTGTTCTGGGTTTTAAAGCCTTGTGCAATAATTACGGTTTACTATGAAATCGATTAATGTATAATTAAACTAGTTAAAATGTACACTTTGGTGTTATTTCGTTTTTTAAAAAAATATCATGACACAATGCATGCATTCATCACTCAGTTGGGTATTTATATGAGACATTATAGGGTGTAAATCCAGCGGTCCAAATGACCGCTTACGGCCGTTCCCTGCGCACTCGCCCGGCTGCCGGCTGCGCATAGAGATCGATGTTGTCCGTCGAGCTCGGAGGACGGCTTATTTTAGTACAAAATCGGGGTTTTGGTCCTTGTAGCTCATAGTCTATGCTATTATGGTGGGACAGAGGCATCATTTGTGTTTGAAAAACGTTTCACTTCAGATTTATTGATCATCCATTGAAGTTCGAATCTGTGAATATCTTTCCAACTTTACCGAACGACCAGCAGTGTTGCAGCTTTTGCGGGATCTCGCAAAGGTTTTGCGACATCCCGCAAAAACTCTTTGCGAGATCTCGCAAAACCTTTTGCGAGATCTCGCAAAACCTTTGCGAGATCTCCCGCAAAAATGACATCTTTTTTTTTTTTTTCACCCATCATTTTTTTTTTCCCCATGTCCCTTAAGGGGCTCCGTAGACTTCGGCTCTCTATTGATTCACATTATGTTGATAATTTTAGTTGATTTTTTAAAACTTTTATTAACTAAAGTTCTTACATACAGCCCCTTTAACCAGTTTTTTAAAAATCATTCATATGATGTTGAAGCAATCTGTTTCCATATCCGTTGTTTGGGAGCAGGTTTGGATTCCTCTGCAGAGTCATGTTGCTGTGTCGATGTGACCATGCTACTGGGTTCCATAGCTGGTGCCCATTGACATCTGTATTATAAAAATGGAAAGTGACAGATATGGTTAATCTTTTATTCAACACTAATTACTGCCAGCAGGGAGGAACGTACAAACTAGGGGTCGACGAATAGGACATTTTCAGGGCGATCATTAGAAATCAGGGAGGCAGAAAACCGATATTTGGGAAAGATATTCATTTGCAGTAAAAATGAAACTCTTCGTGTCAAAATTTCAAACAACCAGTGATTGGATAAACCTAAGTATAATTTACTAAGTACTGTTCCTCAGGGCACTTCTGACCCCAGATAGGTGGAAGATAATGGATAGATGGACGTTCTTTAGTAAAATTTTGTGGTACTTTACTTGAGTATTTCCGTTTTCTGCTACATTACGCTTCCTCTACACAACATTTATTTGGTAACTTTAGTTACTAGTTACTTTGCAGATTCAGATTATACAGTGTTTATAGGCTATTAATTGTGATGTGTTACCAATCAGACATTGTTGTGAGCAGGACATTGTGCGAGAGGATGTTGCATCAAAGCCAAAGTAACACATTTTAAAATGAGTGTATTTTATCAGCAGTCTGACAAAAAAATAAGCGGCTCGAAAATGGAAAAATGCTGAATATTAGTCCCTGATAATCTCTAGTGAAAACATTAAGTTTGTCACTTACTGTTTCAGTGTCAGCAACTTCATTCAGATGTGTGATTTTGTGTTTCTTGTAAAGATCTCTTTTTCCCATGCACGTCAGCATAACCCAGTCAGCAACCACGGGAACCTGAAGGAAAAACACTCTGCGTCTCATTACGTTTTCTTGAAAACAATGTTTCAACTGAAGAGACCAACTCACCAAACTGAGAAATGTTAAAGCTGCACCCAAGTTCACTACGGTCGGTACGATTCCAAATTTTCCTGCCTGGAAGATAAGAGAAGGCTCCAGCATTTGTCACAGCAGAGAGAACACACATTTTTGCTGATGATCTCATTTCTCATTTCTTCAAGATTTGTTCAGGCCTCACAGTTCCATGTACAACGACGTCGAACCGGATCCCGTACGCTTTGATTAAGGTTCTAGTCTCCTCTCCATCGGGGGTCTTGTAGTATTTTGCAAACCTACAAGCAGTGCGTTTTTTTTTAATATACATGTTTTCCTATCCTGAACTGTTTATCAATAAGCATTTTTCACATTTTGTTTTTTCACCTAAAGTTGAATCCAGGGGCCACATTATTGGCAGGATTTTTGTTGTCCAGCCTGCGGAAGCTGTACTGGGGGTTACACTTCCTGGCCCACCAGTCCAGGTCACAGCTCCAGTCTATAATAATACCGAGGATACCACCCTGTATAAACACATCGTAAACCATGAACAATAAATCCATCATTTAAGTTTTATGATATGTGCAGACAAATATGACACTTTAAAGGGATAGTTCAGATCTTTTCATGTGGGGTTGTATGAAGCGCTTCTTCCTAGTACCTGCAGGAGATGACCGTCAGCTCTCCCCCTGTGTGGAGAAGCAGCTTGTGTCACTGACAAGAAGACAGAGCATTGTACTGCTCAACAGTACTCACAGCAAGACGTATTTGATCCAACTAGAAAATATTTATCCCTTCATACGACGTCTGTATTCCTACACACAAAAGCAGCTGTGCCTACCATATACAGTATTACACCGCAAATGAGACAGCAATGTAAATCACCAGAAATGTCCAAAACACAATGTACACTTAAACCAATATATATTTTTTAGGTGGGCCCCATTTAAGGTTGGTAGGATAAAATACATCTTGCTGTAAACTATTGTATAGAAGTACAATGCTCTGATTGCCTGCCGGTGCTTCACACTGCTTCTCCACACAGGGGGAGAGCTGACCCCTGAGCACCTCATACAACGCCACAGCAAAAAACCTGAACTATCCCTTTAACCACTTGTGAAAGATCTGACAACTGAAATTCAACAGAGTAAGAACTCTGAGCGTACCTTTACAGCCATGTCTTGGAATTCCTCCCCAGCCTCTGAAACGATGTGTTTGAGACGGAATATGGGGCAGTCGGGGTCTGTTGTGCGATTGAATTCACACCTCTTCAGGTATGAGGAGTTAATATGTGGCAGTATGTTCCTCCTGACAAACAAAAGGCAGACGAATGTTTGATTTAATGACACACACTAAACCAGCGTGTTTGCATAAACTTTACTGATAAGAGCCTGCGCCTCTCCACACATTTTTCTTTTTTCACAGACACACTGACCTGTGAACGTTGAACTTCGGGTATGTTATGCTGTTTTTGATCAACACAGTGAAGTTCTCTGCTGCAGCCAGCAGCGCATGTCTGTGGGACAGAAACAGCAAGTCAAGCCATATCTACTGTATACTATGAGTGCTATTATATTGCAGTTATTCTTACTCAGGCAGCTTGGTGTCAATTTCAAGAGGGCACCATGAGATCACTTCACAGGTCTTGACAGTTGTAGAATAGTTCTCACACAGCCCCGTCAGGATACCTGAGTGGATATGTATCTGCATAGTATCACATCATTTACAGCTGAAGTGTGAGCGCATATCAGTCAGAAGCCGCCCCCCTGAGGAAGACCTACCATTTCCTCGAGGATCACTGTATCCCTCGATACAGTCACAGTCATCCACACAAGAAGTGGATGGGTTTGGAAGCTGGAGGAGAAAAAAAAACACATCTGTGTGTTAATCTGTGTACATACATATGAGAGAGCCTTTGTAGTAACTTTAACTAATGTTTCTGTGTTGTACTCTCGGTTGGACAAAAAAAGAAATGAAAAGACGTGGCCTTGGGCTCTTTAAACTTGTGATGAACATTTTTACATATAGATTCTAGAGCCTGAAATAGAGGTCACAGCCAGTACAGTATTAGGAAGTAGAACATTTTGATAGCGATATAGCTGCTGATATACACACATTTTTTCGCAATTGCAAAAAATTTGCAACGATATATGATGGTGGCAGGATATTTGACAGTTTAACAACAAACTTTATTGTTTAAAATGACACCAAAACAGTGAAACAGTGAATTATCCCCAGCATCTTTGTACCTATTTAAATCTCTACAAATATATTTCAAATCATGCATATGTGGCAACATAAACATAAACTCTAAAAGTTTCTGACATTTCGGGATCAATTTTGAATAACTACATTGGGCTAATAATTGTTGACTGTTGTTGTCACCCACCTCAGGACAGCGGGACTGAGTTTGCTGAGGGGTAACGACCATGTTTGTTAACACAAAGAATGAATCACCACCCTGTTAGACAGAGCAGAAGCACAGATGGAACAAAGCAATGAAATAATCTCACTCACAAGCAACTGTACAAGCATCAGTTCAGCACAGTTGCCATGTCATAAACCAAAGATGTAGATAATCTGGAGAGTGGACATTGAGTTTGTGTGTGTTTGCAGTAAAGACGAAACGTATATTTGAAACCTGAGGTGGGACAACGTAATCAGCCACGTCCCAAAAACGAGGGTCGGCATCAGACGTGTTGGTGAAGGCAAAACCTTTCACTTTGGTGGTGACGGTACTGAGGACGGAGTCGGTCTCCTGGTAGGCCTTCTGCACCACACACACATACCTGCAGGATTACAGCAGTGGGATACTTTAAAGGTGCACTATGTAATTTTGGGGAGCACGTTTTACTCAGAAGAGAAAGATCTACATCGATTGATTTTCTTTTATGCCTAGACAAACCTAATGAACAAACTCTCTTTGTTTCCATGACTGAATAATTTGAATAAACAAACTGACCTTAAAGGACAACACAGTTTCATACTGTTTTACTTACCTAACCCCTGTTTACATTTTGGCAGACCCTGCCACCTATCTAGCTTCAAACAGTGTTATGGGAACCTTGTTTTCCTCTGAGAACAGCTAGTTTGTTCAGTTATGGAAAATAGTTTGTTTTATCACCTCATTGATATTGTTAATGTTAAAATGATTCTCCATAACTACACAGTACCCCTTTACAATACCTTTGGATCATACCAAATCACCAGGCAGCTCATTGCAACTGTAGTTCTTAACCGGTTTAGCTTTACCCAATCCCAGTGCAGTGCTGACACCACATTCCCGCATCAAAGCTTCATGTCACTTACCCCACCACATACAGCACCACCAGAAACTGGGTGAACCTGAAGACAAATCCTACCCGTATACTTGGTATAACCAGAGTTTTCGGCGTTTCATAATCAAACACATAATGCAGACAGCCCTGGCAGCAGCCTGCAGTCTTGGTCATCGCTGCTCCACACACACCAGTGATGGACTGCGCAGTAATGATGAGTGGACATAGCTGCTCTTATACAAATCATTGTATTCAAATCATATTCACCTCATCCACACGTCTCTGGCCTCAGCATGTTCTTTCCTGTAGTGAACATGAAGCAGCTTTAAACAGATGATATACAGTACGGGCTGGGTGGTAATAATTTCACCTTTTTTGGCCAGAATAAAGGTGTGGAGTCGGACGTGATTTACTGCAATAAAATGAGTTTGCACTGAATAAAACAGCAAAATTCACGCCATGTATAAATGTGATCGCCATGTTATTAAAGGATGTTTAAAACGGTTTAATCCTGTGGCTTGTATTTTGGTGTTGTAAAGTTAATACAACAATACTAATGAGGTAATACTATAAACTTTTTAATTAAGGGAATAAACAAGCTATTCTCAGAGGAAAATTAGGTCCCCTAATGTATGTCTTTTGACATATGGTCAAAACTGTTTCTGTGAATAATGATTTGAGTTCATTTCTGAGTTAATGTTTAAATCTAAAATTCTTCCACTTTTGCACCTTTAAACATCGAGTGAAAGCTGCAGGACAGGACAGTGTAACTGTCACTGTCACTTTATCTATTCACAGGTCGGGACAGAGTCAGATAATACGCTGCAGCAAACACAATGACACTTTGTTGAAATAACTCCCCACACAAATGTTTCAGTGACTGCCTACCTTCCTCAGTGTGCGCCAGTGGTTTTACATGCTTTTTAATCTCAAAGTTGCATTTACATTTACACAGTCACTTACAGCATTTACATGCCACTTTCAGATTAAAAAGCATGTAAAACCACGGGGGAAGGCAGGCAGTCACTGAAACATTTGTGCTTGTTATTCTTCTCTTCTTCATTATTCGATACAATTCAACGTGCAGAATCTGTGCTTTTTACAGATACTGAATTGTGATGTGCACGAACTGTGTGTGACCATAGGAACAATTGCAACTACCACTGGTTAAGAGCTTTTAATGTCATAACACACATCGACTTGCATGAACACAGGACAGGTACAATGTCACTTTGGTCCAGTAGTACCTCAGATATAAAGTCTGTATAAAAGAACCATTTCAGTTCACATAGACACTTTGGCATCCCATTTTGTCAGCGGCGTAGCTTTCCCACAATAAAATATGTTTTAACCCAGCTTCTTTCAAGTTTCTTTTAGCTATGGTGTTGTCATATTCACACAGGTAAGAAAGAAAGGCTACAGTAGACTGTATACACAATATACAAATGAACATGATAAATATGTTTAATATATATCCTTTTTGCAGAGCCGAAGTCACAACCTGTACGGTTTGCCCCATTGGACCTTATTTCGAAAGAACTTTGTATTTTAGTCAAAGCAGAGATGATTAAATTGAATTGTGCCTTGATTTACACATACTGTATGATGTTTGTCAATTCAAAAGATAATTCTTTCTTTCTTACAAGTCAAGAAAGTTGTGAGCAAAATATTTAGTTTTGTGTGAAACCGCTGGTGAACTACATCGTCTCGTTCAACATACGTCACCAACATGGCCGCCAATTTGACACAGAAAAGGTCCTCAAAAAGATGAAAATCACAACAAATCTGGTCTTATTGACCACTGCTGTGAATGGAGAGCTGGTCAGTTCAGTGAGTCACAGGTTTTGGTGAGCGTTCAACGAGACTGTTGGCTGTGTAGACTTTATAATTCCATATTTTCAGTCTTACATTTCATTAATGTTATGACAAATTGAGACTTTCCTGACTTGGAAAATGTATCTTTTAAATTGACAGACATCAAGTGTGCGATTCATGACATAATTCAAACAGCATTTTAAAAAAAATATCTCTCTCTCTCTCTCTTCCAAAATAAGGTACCAGAGGAAAACCAGAAGGGCTGTGACTTCGCCTCAGTCTGTCTTTTGTTTTTTTTTTCCATTGAACAACGTAGACACATGTTAATTCATTAATAAAACTAATGATGTACAGTCATTACGTTTTGTGTTTCAGTGCTGAATTTTCAAGTATGATATGAAGGCATCTACAATGTACTGTAGAAAAAACTATAAAAAACAGTCTACGATAATGAAGCTACAGTGATATTAGACCAGGAAAACTTATTTTTCATGTTAATGTTCTCCAGTTAAACTCATCAGGACAAGGCTGACAGGCTTCTCACCAAAAGAGAAAGAAGAAAGCCTGCACCATTCCTATTTAAATGACGGATATAGTTTCCAACAAAGCTACTAAAACTTAAAAGGTCCAACGATTTCATATTTGGCCAAAGTCAAAGTCAAGACCCCCTTCGTGCAGGCTGCCTTCGTTTGCATTGTCGAAGCTGTTCTTGCCATGGATCTGTTTGAGGTGCTTGCGGAGAACTGGCTTATGAGCGAAAACCATGTCACAGTAGTTGCAGCGGTGCGGCTTGTCCCCACTGTGCAGGTTTAGGTGATCCAGCAATGAACACTTTTGGGTGAAGGTCTTGCCGCAGATTTTACACTGAAAGGGCTTGATACCAGCGTGCACGCGCATGTGTCGGTGCAGGTTGCCCTTTTGCGTGAAGGTCTTGCCGCACAGGAGGCACATGAACAGCTTGTGCATCTTGAGGTGGTTGGCGTAGTTCTCCAGCTGGCGGAAGACCCGGGCGCATTTTGGGCACTGGTGGTACCACTGTAGAGGTTTGTCGTAGTTCCTCTGGTGCCCACTGTGTTTCTCTGCAGGAGGGGATGGAGGGGGCGGACTGAGTGGGTATCCCGCCATGCCGGGTGGAACTGCCATCTCACTGCCACGACTGTCCACAGTGGAGTTGATGAGGGAGTGCTGGGGCTCAGGAGAGTGCAGGGCGGCAGGTGGGCTGGAGGGGAAATGACCAGTGATGGAGTTTTCTGCTACGTCAGACACAGACTCCACTTTTACTATAGTGATGTCACTCTCCACCATACCCTGCCTTTGACGTCTGCCTAAAATCTGGAGAGGGGACTTGGGCTCTATGATCACATCATCATCATCATCGTCGTCGTCACCATTGTTGCTGTCCTCAACCTGCTCCACCTCCTCATCTTCCTCATGGACAGTCCGGACCTGGGAGAGCTCTTGCTCTCTCTTGGCCTGAGAGGATAAACCCTCTTCCCGCTTCTCCCTCCTCATATCCATCTCCACCTCCAGCTGTCGTGAAGGCTGAGGTTTAATGAACTTGCTGAGCGCCTGAGTGCATTGCTCCACAATGTGGCCCATTTGGAGGAAGCTGGCCACTGTCAGGTAATGCACCAGCTCCAGCTCAGGAAACTCCAGCTGACCTGTGTAGCAGGACAGCAGCAGCTGCCGGCCCACCTCCGCCTCCTGGATCATGGAGATCTGAACCGCCCTAGAGTCCTGCTGCAGGATGAACTGGTCCCTCAGGAACGAGGAGCCAGCGGCAAACACTACCTTGTGACCAGGGACCTCCAGCTGGTTGATGCGTACGGTGACATCACAGAAGCGTCGCTGGTGGCGTAGGAGGTTCATCTTCTGCAGCATGGAATCCCCGAATGTGGCGAAGCGGAACTGCAGAATCACCTGGTTCTGGGCCATAGTGAACCAACAGCCAGCAGCACCTGCTGAGAACGCATACAGAGACTGTATCATCTCTCCTGAACAGTTGCACACTGGAAATTTAGTGAATTTGACATTTTGTCTTTGTCTTGAAGAATTACCTGCATAGATTCACAGGTTTGCCCAAAAGTGAATGTAAACTGAAGTCAATTCCAACATTAAACTCCACTTCATAGACAAAACAACTACATATCTAAACTTAAATATACATTTGAGTTAAGCCTACTTTTGCTTTATTTGAGTATTTACATTTTGTGAAACTTTATAAGCTACTTCTACTTCACTACAGTGGGGCAAAAAAGTATTTAGTCAGCCACCAATTGTGAGAGTTCTCCCACTTAAAAAGATGAGAGAGGCCTGTAATTTTCATCGTAGGTACACTTCAACTATGAGAGACAGAATGGGGGGAAAGAATCCAGGAAATCACATTGTAGGATTTTTAATGAATTAACTGGTAAATTCCTCGGTAAAATAAGTATTTGGTCACCTACAAACAAGCAAGATTTCTGGCTCTCACAGACCTGTAACTTCTTTAAGAGGCTCCTCTGTCTTACACTCGTTACCTGTATTGATGGCACCTGTTTGAACTCGTTATCAGTATAAAAGACACCTGTCCACAACCTCAAACAGTCACACTCCAAACTCCACTATGGCCAAGACCAAAGAGCTGTCAAAGGACACCAGAAACAAAATTGTAGACCTGCACCAGGCTGGGAAGACTGAAAACCTCCTTCCATCAGCAAGGGCATTGAAGATGAAACGTGGCTGGGTCTTTCAGCACGACAATGATCCAAAACACACCGCCCGGGCAGCGAAGGAGTGGCTTCGTAAGAAGCATTTCAAGGTCCTGGAGTGGCCTAGCCAGTCTCCAGATCTCAACCCCATAGAAAATCTTTGGAGGGAGTTGAAAGTCCGTGTTGCCCAGCGACAGCCCCAAAACATCACTGCTCTAGAGGAGATCTGCATGAAGGAATGGGCCAAAATGCCAGCAACAGTGTGTGAAAACCTTGTGAAGACTTACAGAAAACGTTTGACCTCTGTCATTGCCAACAAAGGGTATATAACAAAATATTGAGATGAACTTTTGTTATTGACCAAATACTTATTTTCCAAAATAATTTGCAAATAAATTCTTTAAAATTAAAATGTGATTTTCTGGATTTTTTTTTATTTATTTTTTTTCTCATTTTGTCTCTCATAGTTGAGGTATACCTACGATGAAAATTACAGGCCTCTCTCATCTTTTTAAGTCGGAGAACTTGCACAATTGGTGGCTGACTAAATACTTTTTTGCCCCACTGTATGTCTCAAAGTCAATTATCATACTTTTACTCCCTTCATTTATTGGACAGCTTTAGTTACTATTTAGATTACGGCTTTCTGCCCAGTCTTCAGAAGTGTTCCTTTATGTGTTGAGAAAATTCTCATGTCTTTTTCTAAATAAACTCTATAAAAACCCTCTTGGATTAGCTGGAAAATGCATCATCACAAATCTGAATACAGGCTGTTTTTCTGACTTTACAGATATGTGTTCTCACAGTGACTACAAACATACAATGATCTTATAGAATATGATGCATTGCTGTGGATTAAACTAGTCAACAGCATATAAAGCAACATCTATTACATGTCTGTCCACCCTTGGAGGGGGATCTCTTCTCTTTAGCTCTTAAGTTTATTTCCATCTTTTTTCCCCGTTAAAAGTTTTTTTTTTTTTCAATATGGCAAGTTTACCTTACTTGAATCGAGGGTCTGAGGACAGAGGATGTCACTCAATGCAATTTGTAAAGCCCACTGAGGAAATGTGATTGTGATTTGGGGTTTTGCAAATACATTTGATTTGTTTTATAAAAGAAATTAAAATTAGCCCGACATTAAACATCTATAGCAGTAAATATTTTTGGTTTATATTTTAAGTAGCCAATTTAGTAAGGTAATACCTTCACCATAGTTTTATTACAGCAGTTGACAAGAGCAACTTTTTTAGTTCATAGATAATGGTAGTAAATATTCTAATGATACAGATTAAGAAAAAAAAAAAAGATTTAAAAAAATCTGTTCAATTCAACACAGACATTAAAAACAGAGTTTATTTAAATAAAAAATTCTCGACCAATCATCACCATATTATGATTAAACCTGGCCCATGCTGCGCTCCTGGATGTAAACATAAACCAGACTCTGTTCAAAAACCTACTAATTTAACAGAGCTATCGTGTCTGTCAATAACTAGCTAGCAAGTTAATTAAACACGGTCGTTATCAAACGTATCATTGTAAACTATGTCCACTCTTTAGTTAACCCTTCATCCACTTAAAATATAGTACCTAAGAATATTAACTACCAACTTCCACCGAACGCTGGCTAGCGTGAAATGGTTCACCTGGCGCTAACATCAACAACAGATTTTCACAGAAAAACCTGAAATTTAGTTGAAAATCGATGACGGCTCTCAGCCGAATTACATGAAAAGAGCAAAAGAGGTCAACAACACCCTAAAAAGTGACGTTCTCATCGGGTTAGCTGATAAATAACACGTTAATATATAATTGTATAATTTCTAAGCAGAGCTCGACTGGTCGCATCGACGTTAGCTTAGCGCCACCGGCAAGGTTTATAGATAGGTTTTCCTTTGAGGAAAATAGCTAACACTGGTGTTAATATATACAATACAGTTAGACACAGACGTAATCTTGTATACAGTGACTCAAGGTCGGCTGTATCCATGAAAACAAGCAATCACAAGTCGCCTCCATGTTTCTTTCGGCCTACTCCTCCTCTCCTCAGCAGACATCTGAGGCTGTCCGAGAACATGCAGGTCCACAGCTAACTAACTATCCACAATGTGATGTCATTAGTGTTGTCGAAATCGCACTAAGTGTTGTGCACCTGTTTACCTTGTAAACAAAGCCGTTAAAAGTGGGCAGTCATCGGTAGCACATTGGCCCGTGTCTGTGTGGGGATATGAAGGAACTGCTCCTGATGCAAAATCCATTTAAAGGCCCAGTACAGATTCTGGGATCACACCTCCTCCTCCTTCTCCACACACTTCCTCAATCTAAAAAGGCCTGTTGTAACATGAAAATTTGACCATATTGAGATCAAATCAATTTTATTTGTACAGGTCAAAATCCCAATCACACTGCCTCAGTGGGCTTTCTAATCACAGTGAACGACATCCTCTGACCATCAATTCAAGTGAGGAAAAACTTGCAACATTGAAAAATAAGCTCTTTTAACAAGGGGAACACGATGGAAGAAACCTCAGAAAGAGCCACCCCACTGAGCAAAGACATATACAGAAGAAGTCAACTCAGCATCTTTAATGGCATTGAAAAGTCTTCCACTGGAGAGCCAGAGTGAAAGTCTACGACAGCATGTCCAAGTGGCAATCTTACAAGGTTAAAGCTTTTACAGTGTCATGTTATGCATATTTTCATCTACATACATTGTAAGAGCTTCCTGTGTTCCTGTGTAAAGTTTTATGATGGCCAAATTTTAATCTGTGCTGCAAAAACTGCAAGAGGGGTCTGAACCCTGAGCCTTAGTCTCAGTAGCTGCATGAGGCATGTACTTTACCAGGATTCATGTACTTTATTGAAGTCCCTGTTTGGTCATCCAGCTTTAAACATTAGCCTACCTGATGAAACTTGGATGACCAAAACATGATATTTACCCTTGTTTACATTCTATGACTATATTTGTGTCTCATGTGAATACATGTATAGATGGTATATACAAATGTATCTTATCTCTGCTGTCTTATATTCTTGTTCTGTAAACTGTTACAGAATAACTTACTTATTACTTTTTACCATTTCTGTTGGCCAGGCTCTGAGCAAAAGATTTTCAAAAACGGTAAAACAAGGGACAATAAACATCTTGAATCTTGAGTAAATGTGGCTCTACTTCCTGTAGTTTCTGATAAGGGGGCACAGCAGAGCGCATCAAACATCAAAATTACAAGTAGTCTCAAAGAGGATTGTTCCTAGTTACAAGAACATTTTCACATCCAATTATAATTCAAGCTTTTATGAAGAACACATCCACTAGTCACTGAAAAAAGTTTTATCAAAGTTAATTACAAGATGTACAAGAGGAATATAAGAGTGTCATCTAAAATACAATGACAGAAAATGGGCACTGAAGAGCGTCATGTCTTCTTGAAAAACCTGAAAAAAAAAGACACCAGGCCATTTAATTCCATTTTAAAACAATTATGCAGTCATGTATCAATGAGACATAATCAGCATTTGTTTCCCTTTTTACAGATTTTTTTTCACCAAAAGCAAAACACAATCAATATTTCATATCAAGGCTGTAATTCCATTTCATAACTGCTGTATGATAAACAAATTGTTCAATAAAACATAATAATACTATTAAAACTCACTAATCCACTCATCCTTTATGTATTTAATTTTTTAAATGTCTAGAAACAGTAAAATAACTTTAGACTGTGAACAGTTGAATTCAATAACCATGAGATAGATGAGTGTTTTGTTTAACACATAAACAAACATGAACATGGTGGGTAATGTAGTGTTTTGTACCATCTCCCATACCGGGTGAATCTGTATCCAACCAATATGACCAAAGCAACCAGTCCTACTGATATGACAGCAGACAGAGATGAAACCCTCATAATATAGGATGTACCTGGAACAAGGAAACGCTGGGTGTGAGGAACTGTCAGTTTCTACATTTTTTTAATTTTGCAATTTAAAATGCATTTTTAAAGGAGCACTTTTTATTGAGATTAATATTTTGAAAGATCTTCATAGACTCACTTGTATGCCTAAACAAACTAAATAAATATTATATACTCCAAATATTTTAAAAATTACAGCATTGGGTTTGGATATTTTGGTCGGTAAATTACCTCTTACTTTAGCCCACAGGACACAGGAACTTTTTAAAGCCTAGGCGAGAAAACATTCAGGTTATTCAACAGTTCTGTAGTCAGTTAACACACAGTGAAGCAGCTGCACCCACCGTTTTCCACTGACTGACAGCTCGTAGGATAATATAATAGTTCCTGCCATTCCCTAGTGGTTCATTAAAGAAACCTCCATAGTACAGTCCATCCCCTACAGTAAAGTCCATCTGTGTCCCGACATGTCCGACCGCAATCTGGGCAGTGATGTGCCCCAGTGAGCTCGCAGCAGAGGAACAGTCAAACATTATCATCCCCTCTGCAGGAAGCACAAACACCTGGTACAAACTGCCAAAAGAAGAACAAGAAAAGAAACATTTCTTTTAACTTTTTAACTTGAGTATATTATGGTCATATGATTAAATACGAACTGGGTTTTTGAAACTGGTTTTTCAGTTAAATACCTGAAATAAGGTCTGTGGTTACCGC